>NC_044196.1:6999494-7086502 GCF_900880675.1 Sparus aurata | reverse complement strand
GCCAAGAGCAGGCGCATGTCGCTGCTGTGTTGACACTACGCACTGTGCCGTCGTGAATGATGATCCGCTTTATTCATTCATTTATTTATTCATTTGCGGCCGAGCAGCCGCATCGTCAGGCAGCCGTTGTGCTCTATTTTTTATTTTAAATTCATGTTTTGTATAATGGTAAAATAATTACATTTGACTAAAACGCATACATTTGGTTTAGAACAATTCCTAATAAACTACAAGCAAATTTATGTTTTGCATTTTATTGTTGTACTGTACCGAAAATTTATCGAACCGAGACCTCAAAACCGAGGTACGTATCAAACCGTGATTTTTGTGTATCGTTACACCCCTAGTAAGTAAATGTCTTGTACACTTTTCTAAAAATGTAAGGGGTCATGGCCCATGACACGGGCAGTCCCACCACACCCACAGATCGTTCGCAGAGAATTTCCCTTATTTTCAAATCCCAATGTTGACAGGTATGGTCAGGATACACAGTTTTCTGCATCAGGTCCACTCTTTGTTATCAGATCATCCTCAGTCTGTTATTGGACACCTTTGTTTTTCAGTTTCTGTGTTTAAACTGTCAGCTGTGTTCACAGATACAGCAGCTGTGAGGAGAAATGTCTGATAGAAATGAATCTCAACAACCGAGCTGACAGCAACAAAACAAAACACAACTTTTACTTCAGCCAGTGTTGTTAAAAGTACCCAAAAGTCATGACTGAGTAGAAGTGGAGATATCAAGTTAAAATAATATCTTTGTAATGTTAAGGACCCTCTTACAGAAATGCTCACAGAGAGGATGTAACTTATTTAAAAGGACGCTCAGACATCAGATGAATAGTGGAACCAAAGTTTTATTTTGAAATCAAAGAAGCATAAAGAAGTAAAAAGTAGCAGAAAGTGACCACATGAGAAACAAAACAACATTCCTGATGATGCCCTTCAATTTACAATCAGAGAACATACATCCAGCCTTAATGTTTACTCTGTGTTTGATGCACAGAGGAGTGCTTTAGTCTAACCTTGTTGAATCATTATAAAGTAAACTTTGATTGTACAGTCTCATGACAGAATAAAGAAAAACAGTATTTACATTTGTTATAGACCTCACCTTCTTTCTCAGATTACCAACTTTTTTGTCTGTCTTTGATCAAAAATAATGATAATTCATTTGTAAAGAGACATGTATAGAAGTGATGGGCAGATGAAGCAACATCTACTAGCTTTAAAACATAAAGCAGCCATTAAACACTGAGACTGAACATGTACAGTCCAAGAAACCTTTGTGTTGTTAATTATGGAGCAGATATATTTGTTTAGAAATGCTGAGATTTTATGAGATCGTTCACTGGATAAAAACATAATTATGACACAATAACTACAGTGAATTTAACACCATAAACCTCACAAACATAACAACACTGTGTGGGTCGGTGGTGGTGAGATTATTTCTCAGAAGTGTAAACAAACACAGGACATTCTGTCACTTTCAAAATCACAAACAGAACAACAGTTCTCACTATTTAAAATACAGTAGGTAAGATTTTAACTGAAACTATTACAAAATGACACGAAATCAGTAAGAATTAATAATGTTACAATACTGCGAACAGGTAAGCAAGCAAGACTGTTCACTTTCACAGGTTTAGTTTCATTCAATCAGCTCGTGTTTTGCACGTGTGATTGGAAACTTGTGTGGTTTTGTTGAAGATATACTAAAGAAGTCAACACTGACTCTAAACCTCTTCAGTTTCCTGATTAAAACAGTCTATGACTGACTCTTACATATAAACCAAAAAAAAAAAAAACTCAGTTTGTCATCCGTGTGAGTTCTCACATAATTAAACAGTTTGGTTGCTCAGTATCACTGATGAGACTGGGTCTGCTGGTTTTAATAAGTTGCTTTGTTTTTCCAACATTAACTTGGAAACTTTAATACATTTCGGTGTTGTTGTTTTAAGATAATATTTATATGAAATGGAGCAAAAACACAATTTTGTTAAGTGGCACAAAGTAAAAATAAATAAATACAGAAATTGAACAGTAAAGACATTCATGTTGATCTAAGAAATTAAAGCATACATTCAGAATGCCACCCAGAAATAATGAGCCTCTTAAGTACTTCTTATTAACGCCGCTCATCAGTCAAAGTGTCTATGAAGCCAGTAAAGAGTGCAGAGCTGAATGTTTAAGTGGGTCTCTTCGCCCAAATTATATATATCATAAACTCCACGTCTGCAGATATTTTTGTTTAATCCCAAGATGAAACTGTCACTGCTCAGTGTTCTGCTTCCTGCTCTTAGTCTAGAAATGCCAGGTGTGTAAAGCGGCTTTTGAACAGTGTCGACTCTGATAAATGTTGACACTTCAGCCTGCCACGGTTTGGATCCTTGTTCTGGAGGAAGTTGCCAGATGTTGGACTGCTGTTGGTTGTAGTGGACTGGTCATGGTAGCAGAGACCTGTGGGGAGCCTGATATCAAAAATGGCTGGGCTGCTGTGGATACGCCTCATGTTGATGTTCTGTTGTTGGAGGATCTTCTCCTCTTTCCCATGCACCTCAGCCATCTCTATGGTCAACTTGTTAGTGATGCTGTTGTCAGTCCAGTGAGGCCTCAGGAACTGCTTCTCTTCATCATCGCTCACTGTACTGTGATAAGAGGACTGCCTGGTCTTTGGCAACGTTTGTTTTTCTCCTGTGTTTAAACAATAAAAAGTGCTGTCATTTCTCACATTTTGACAGAGAGTTAGCTAGTAGCATGTTGCTGCCTGAAGTTATTGTCTCTGCTTCAGGCTGTGTTAGCTCAGAGTTTTAGAGTTTGTACAACCTGACAGTCTGAGCACGCATGTTTACTACAAGACACAACAGTGTACTTAACAAAACATTACTTTACATCTGATAAAAACTTACAGAAAGCTGAGACTTGTTTTCATGACAGTAGTGTCAAACTAAAAAATATATATTTATCACTATATAATGTTGCTTTGAATGTTATCAGATGTCACAAATTGAAGACAGGATGTTTAGTCTTATATCACTTACACTGGATGCACATTAAGAGGGGATCAATCAAAGTTCAGCCAAAGTGCAACAGTGTTTTAAGACAGGAAATAAAGAGAGTAGAAATTTGTGACTTACTGATTTTTTCATTTTTCAGTAATACAATACTAAGTGGAAGGGCAATCAAAGCAATTGCAGAAATGATCAATATCACGATGGTTTCAAGACCTAAAAGAACAGAGAACACATGTCAAGATATGTTCCTCACTTTGGGCTTCAAAGATAACCTCCACACATTTTTCAAACACAGATCACCTGTTCAGGATTAAAGTATATTCTTGGAGTTGGTCCCACTGAACCTGTCAGAGGTCTTTGTTATTATTTCTTGAATAATAACAAATGAACTGCAGGGAATCGTCATTAACATCGTTTTGAGATGAGATTGAAAAGACTCCTCTAACTACTGGCCTGGTCACCATAAGTCTTAAACTCAAAAGTAATTTCACTGTTTCATTTGACTGGAGGCCAGTTTAATAATGAACTAATTCAGACCACTCTGATGAAGGTAAAACTGCCTGAACAGAGTCAAAAGCTGTCCAGCAGATGGTGCTTTAACACCTGACTACTGCGCAATTCACCTGTTGAATGACACACTGATGATATCTGTGTACAGTAAACACTTACCACGGGCTGGTTGTGGCTCTGTGGATGGAAATGAAATAAAATGTTAAAATGTGTGAAAACATCAGGACCGATAAGAAGAGTTTCTGTTGAAGGAACAAAAACATTTGTCTAAAATGTCAGTGCCAGAAAAGAAAGACTTTAAACTCATAGTAATAGTTATCTTTCTCTGAATTTTGTCCTTTTTCTAACTTTCCAACAGTCAAATCTCAATACCTTTGATGATTGTGTTGTGAGTCAAGGGGCGTTCAGTTGGTTACATGTGCAACCAAACCACTAGATGCCACTAAATCTTACACACTAGACATTTTAGTGCTAAAATACTACTTATTCCATTTCAAATTGCTTCAGTTTATCTGTACTCACCAACAACAAGTGTAACGGAGCTTCTTTGCAGTTTGGGAACAGAGCAGGTGTAATTTCCTGCATCCTGCTCAGTGACGTCGGTCAGTTTTAGAGAAATGTTTCCTCTGGTCATCTCATCTTGGAAGAGAGAAGTTCTACCTTTGAAGTTCTGGTCCTGAGAAACTGGATCATCCCTCCTGTTTCTATAGACGTGGACCAGGGCTGGACCACGTCTCCACTCCACTGATAGTGTTGTTACATCCAGTGGAGGCTCCAGGTGACATGGCAGGATGATGTCATCACTGACCAGTACTTTAACTGGTTGGTCTGAGCCAATCACATCAGACTGTCCTGGGGAAACAAAGATCACAGTTAGACTTCTTGTTAAAGCATCAGTGAACACACTTAATAATGATAAGAAATTATTAAGTATATGTACACAAATATCTGAGCAACAGGCATCCATTCAAGTTTCCATTAAAATGTAGTCGGGGGGCTAAAGTAGGTTTCACCAGGTAGAATGATCCCATTCACAAATGCACAAGCTGATAAAGATTGTTCTGCCTAAATGTCGAGCAGACCTCTAGTATCTGCAAGAATTTAATGACAATCCTGAGCTCAGACATGTTCTACCTTTTTGACGTACCAACAATAAGTTCCACCTCAGCTTCCTTCTTCATTGCAGGGAGAGAACATTTGTAGGTTCCAGCATCAGACGGTTCCACTTCAAATATTTTCAAGGAGACGTTTCCACGCTGCAGTTCATCCATAAACAGTCTTGTGCGTAAAGAATACAATGGATCTTGTTTCTCAAACAGCAGTCGTCCATCTTGGTGATAATGGACGTACTTCGGTTTCAAACCTGCTTTGGTCCACACCACTGTCTCATAAGTGAGGCTGACTGCAGGTTCAAGGTGACATGGAAGAAGAACGTCATCACCAACCAGGGCTATGATTGGTTGATGTGAACCAATCAGCTGTGTTTGAGCTGCAAGTAAAACTGAAGAACAAACAGGAGACAGGAGCACTTTTTTTTATAAATGTCATCAAATACAATGAATTCAGTTTGTCATTCTGAAAATCAGAAATAATTTAATAAAGTTGTGTTAAAGACTCAAAGGGTCAAGACTCTGACTCACACTCATCAAACAAAAGGCAGGTTACTGTTTGTGTAGTTTAAACAGTCCTGAGTTTCTCTTTCAGTATTTTTCTCAGTCAACATCTGACATTCTGTGACAGGACTATGAATTAAATGTTAGAATTGTGATGACTAAACACAGCAGCAACTTGGTACTGAAAAAAATTGTTGGGTACACTGAGGCTTACTGAAGAGCTAAGATACTGTTATGTACGGTGGCCCTGAAGTGCAAAACACAACGGCAAATCAGTAAACAAGAATGCAAATCAAAAAACTAAAACGCAAATCAAAAAACACGAAAACAAATCAAAAAACACGAACGCAAATCAAAAAACACAAACACAAATCAGGAAACACAAACGCAAATCAAAAAACACAATGACATTAACCAAACCGGAAGAGGTAGGTACCCTCGGGCGACAGGAAACTTCACTGACTATTTTCTTGTCTGTGCAGAAGAAATTTGAATAAAATTCCTGATTATAGGTATTTGTTAACCGTAGGATATTAAAAATATATTGTATCTTTGTAATTCTCATTGTGCAAAATAGGAAGGCAGAACTACGGTGGCCCTGAAGTGCAAAACACAACAGCAAATCAGAAAACACAAACACAAATAAAAAAACACGAATGCAAATCAGAAAACACGAATACAAATCAGAAAACACAAACGCAAATCAGAAAACACAAACGCAAATTAAAAAACACGAACGCAAATCAGAAATGTTTTATGATGTTTCACCTATTTCGGCCAAGTAAGTTAGTTAGTTAGTTAGTTTGGTAGGTAGGTAGGTACTTAGTAAGACACATACATACAAATTATCAAGTAAAATGTTGAGCTGTGGGCCAAAAACAGCATAATATATGTGTGATCTGACATCAAGTGTTGAACATTAACATGGAACTGCAGATTAGTTCACCTACACATCTCACTGATGGAAACTTCCAGCCTTAACACAATGAATAAGTTTATAGATATAGTAATGTTTAATTATTTATTAATTACCTGCATTTGACCAGATTTTTCTGGCAATTGTTTTAGTATTTTTGTTATTGTTTCTCTTTTTAACACAGTTTTGGATTCTTAATCTATTTGTAAGTTAATGTAATGTGTTCTTCCAAGTGTGCCTTGTCTACTGCAAATCAAATTCACCTGCATGTCCAAATAAAGAACACAGTGAACCTTAACACCTGATGCCTGTTCAACAAAAGAATCCTGTTTAGCCAGTAATAAGAGCTTCGCATGCAACACTTGTCAAGCACATTTGGTAAACACCTGTGTTGAGGATAACAGCACACACATTAAAAAAAATCAGTCAGATTTTTTATTCAACTTTCTTCTGCACAGACAAGAAAATAGGCTCCTTTTAGCTTAAGAGCAACGTTAAGTTAACATTTTTGTTATGCTATTTTTGACACATTGTTACAGGTCAATATAAATGTTCAGAGTGAAGTCTTCAGCTACAGAAGTGAGGCAGTTTACCTTCAGAATGAACAACTGTCTGTGTGAGTCATAAAAACCGACCTGTAAAGTTCAGACAGGTGAACAGCAAAGCCAGAAACATTGACTCCATCATCCTCCACAGATCATGATACTCTTACTGAATTATTCAAAGTGGGTGGACAGGTTTAGAGAAATGATTCGATTCCTCCTCCTTTTTTACCTTCCCGTGCACAGGGAAGGAGTTCAGCATCAGTGCAGCGTGTAAAAATGACGAGGTGGTAGCAGGGACTTACCGAACTGCAGGCACGTGCACACATAAGGCCCAAGGGGTGCTTGAGCCCCTCCCCTTTTTGCCTCATATTACAAAGTGCCCTTTTTGTGTGTTTTTTTAATGAATGAATAAATTCATGTTGTGCATAGGGATGTCAAAAAAAACAGCGGTATAAAAACAACATGGTTATCTACCGTAAGCATTTCCTTGTAATATGATGTTGTATGCGTGTTGAGCCTAAAGCTGCTTCTCCGTTTGTGCTTGTTAAGCTAACTGCTGGTTAATGAGAGATAAGAATAATCTAATTTGACAGCTGTCTGTGTCGGCTGTTTATCTGCCACAAATCTTAAACTTCTTCCAGATATTGAGTTCACTCTGACTTTGCAGTTGTAAACATTTTTGTTCCTACTAACAGTCACAGTAGCAGTCACAGTTGTCATTTCTTGGTTTTCTCACATTTTTAGATGTGTAGCTTGTATTTCTAGTTTCTCACTTGTGCTGATTTGCTTTTTGTTATGCAAGCTGTGTTAATGTTCAACCTTGAAAAAAACATCATATTAGTCTTAGCAAACCAGGTTAGAAATCATGACTCGGCAGCGTTGGGGAAGCTTTGCAAGTGTAGCTTGTAAAACTACATGTAGTTCAGCCTGGCAGTAGTTTGTAAAACTACAGGTAAAAAAGTAGCTTTAGCAACTACTTACACTCATTATACTCATTTAACTCAGTGTCAAATAATTCAACATATGGTGTATATGAGATAGAATATAATAGCCTACAAAAAATTTGCATGCCAGCAGAAATATGCCCCTCACCTCAAGTTTTATTTTTTAAAGAACAAAAGCTGACATTTTTGGTCAACATCAGAGGAGCTTCAGAGGCATTAACACTTAGGCACTAGAACTAGATGCCAGGGCAGAATCACTTGTTGACACGACACATAAGTAGTCTCTCAAAGTTTTATCAGACAGCCGGTTCGGTTTGGCATGTAGTTTAAGTCTCCCTAACACTGTGACACACAGTGTGTGTGTGTGTGTCGGTGTGTGCTAAGTAGATTGCCTTCTATAAGTGCTTTGTTTCTTAATTTTATATGAATCTACATATTGTGTTATTAAGGCCTGAAAAAAAAAATTGGCATGCATGCTGCCCTTTTCTGACTTTGAGCCCCTGCCCCAGTGGCGGTCCTAGCTTTCATGGCACCCAGGGCGAACCTCACCTCCAGCGCCCCCCAAAAAATGGTCAGAAAAAAAACCTCAAAATAAGTTATTGTTGGACATTTGGAACCATACACATAGTAACAGCTATAATGAAAAATATATACAATCATAAACAATAAGTACCAACAAGCAAAAGAACTAGTATAATAGAATGAAATATAAATAAAGAAGAGAATCAAATTTCTGAATTGCACCAATCCTTCATCACACAAATACAATAACACACTTAAGAGAGTGCAATAATTTTATTACACTTTGAACAAGAAATACAAAATGAATACCAACCAACTTCTAGTTATATTTTTTCCCACTAACCAATGACTTCCTGAAGTATTGATGGTGGCAACTTCTTCTGTCACTGTCGTTTCTAGGTAATACATGGTCAGATGGAAACAAGTTGTGTCTGAATTCTCACAGTCAGAACTGAAGGCCAGTTAGCAGGTCAGTGCACAGAGGCTCATCCTCAAGACACGATTCTGCTCCAGGCCTTTCTAATGGAGAGCACAAGGGCATTAGTATACACACATTATTCACAGCGTTTAGAGTGGTGGAACATCACACATACCCAGTAATAATAACATTATAACTGTCTGCAAAATGCTTTGCAGGGATGCACACACACACACGCACACGTACACACGCACAAACACACTCACAGGCACAAGTGCAAACAAACTCACCTGAAGAGTCTTGCTGGGGAGAAGTAGAGGTAAATGAGCTTCTCATCAGTCCGTCATTTATATTCTCCGGCTTTTTTAATCACTTCGCAGGTTAATCAATCACCTTCCAGAAGCCAGAAAAAGAGAAATAACTCACATTTCATTTGGCTTTCTTTATTTCCCACAGATACCATCAGTATAGCCTATTGTATTTTTCCAACAACGTAATTTCAAAGTCCGTGTTTCTAGTTTGCTGCCGCATTGAATGTAAGATGAAATGACTTCTAGTTGAATCTGTAGACAGTAAGTGTGTGTCTGCCTCTAATGTTGGGTCCTGGGGGTGAGTGACGCCCTCAGACTGTGGTCACCCAGCGACCTGACTCAGGACCAGCTCCTCTGCCTCTGTCGGACGTGCTGCAGGTGGAGGTGAGAACCACTTCATGTTCAACTACTCAGCAGGATGTCAGGACACAGATGTGTGTTAAACAGCATCTGTTGGTGGTAAAAGCTACTACAAGTTAAAATATTCACTGAATAAAGTTTTACTACGTTTAATATGTGCAATAAAACCAAAGTGAGTAGCCATTGTGAGACTGTTTTTATATGTCATTTTCAGCCGCTTTAAATAAATAGAAATAGCCTAAAATAAAATAAAACAAAACATTGTACAACATTCAACCCCTGTTTCTCCCCTGTTGCCATGGTGAATCACTGTATCGGAGCTCCATTGATGATGGCTTTTAACTAATCATCAGGCACGAGCTCGACTCAGAGTTAATATACTCAGAGTCGACTTACCTAACTCAGATCAGCTGTTCTGGAACTGAAAACTCAGAGTTGCACTTCACAGGGTAAGTCAACTCAGAGTTCAAGGTGAGGCTCAGAGTTTGTTGAACCTCCTTTCTGAAATAGCCCTCTGTGCCACTCTGAGATGAATATGATGCATCACTGTACATTAAACCACCCAGCTGTGTATAAAGGAGCGCAAAGTTAAACATCTACAGCAGTAAAATGACATATACACATTAATGCAGTAGGAATATGAATCCACAAACATAAAATATCACAAGAAACATTTTACTGCACTATGAATACTCTATATTTTGATGATAAAACTTACATGTTTGCTTCAATACGGTTTTAAAATGCAGTACTTCCACTTGTGATGGAGTATTTTCAGTGTTGTATTGCTACTTTTATTGAAAGGATCTGAAAACTTCCTCTGCGACAGCAGTTTCTTCTGTGAATCAGCACAAAGTGTGTACAGCGCCATCATGAGGACAAACAGGAGAAAACATCACCTGCTGTCACTAATTCAACAGACCGAAGGGTTGACAGAAAAAGTAAAACTCCTACAAGCCTCGGATCATTGTAGTGACTGAATACATCTCTTGGAAACACAACACGCCAAAGACGGTGTGTTTGCAGTAGAAAGACACACATATTAAACTGGAAATAGAAATGTTTGCTGCTTCAGATAGATGGAGAAATACTTTATGAACTGTGTTCATACAAGTCAACATAACTTTTCAGACAGAGGACACCATACATCCAAACTCTGGGATTAAAGCTCTGTGTTTGAGTGCTTTAGTCTAACCTTGTTGAATCGTAGCACTGCTGCAGTTTGATGGTGGTATAAGATATTCCTTCCATGGCTCAGTTCAGAGGTGAGCTGTCATTATGAAGTAAAACATTGATTGCACATTGTAATGAAAGAATAATGACAAACAGCACTTACATTTTTTACATATAAACATTGCTTTCTTCTCAAGTTACCAACTTTTTTGTCTGTCTTTTATAAAAAAAAATGATAATAATACATTTCTCAAGAGACATGATCATCTGTTTTCTCAGCAACTAAGAAACTTGATAAAATTAGTCTGATACAGCATCATTTATACATAAACATATAGAATTAGATGAACTGTTTTTTATGTTAAAATAAAATGGGGCACAAACACCATTTTCAAAAGTAGCACCATGATGAAAATAAATATTGTAACGCCCCTGGTGGACTGTGGCGCAAGGACTTGTGGGTATTCTGTTGTTGTCATTGTTTATGGTTAATTATGGTTCATGAATGTGTTCTGGAATAAGATGATGCTTAAGACGCTTGCAGGTTAATGCACACTGGTTGTTCTGTGGGTAAATTGTGAGGAGTAACAAAGATGATAAAATGTGGCACCGTGAATGAGGGGATGTTTGCCAGGAGAGACTCTCCGTCTGTTCAGATGTTGGTGTGACAGTTAAATAAATGGTTGAAGTCTGACCAGGACTTGCCAAACTGAACACGGCTGACTTCTCATTGTTGGTCCATTACAATATATACAGACATTCTCATCAGTCAAAGTGTTTAGAAAGCCCTTCAAGAGTGCAGAGTTGGAAAGAAGATAAGGAACTTACAACATTAATTAACTACTAAACTTTAATGGTCCAGTGTGCAGGGTGTGAAATGGAGTATAATATTTAGGGGGCCAAGCCCCAGGGGCCAAGGGAACGCATATGCAAGCATCAATTGAAATTTGGAGGGTTGGTCCAGACTCCTGCAAACATCTCAGACAATAAAAACTACATATATCCGCCTGCAGGGGGGCTTCAAAAACCTTGTATCCCGAGATTCCCTGAATGGAGCTGAATCACTTTGCGAGTGGCCATGCCCACTTCCGCGTAGAAAGTTTTTTTTCGCAAAATCGCAAAAACTGGATAACCTACTTTTTCAAACTCCTCCTTGGTATTTTGTCCGATCTCGTAAAACTTGGCACGTACACTCTTCACCTGGACCTCATCGAAAGTTATAAAAAGAATTTTGCTCGGTCAAAAAATGCACAAATTATTAACGAATGAATTTCTGTAGCTAGCTTTAAAAATGTAAACTGTTTGATATCTCGGTCAAACTAAACGCTATTAACACCACATTTGAGATCCTTGGTTGCCATGACACTGGGAAAGGATGAGCCGAATTTGGCGAATTTTGGCCACTAGGGGGCGCTAAAAATATGGGAAGTTTATATCTCTTGAACGGCTACACAGATTTTTACGAAATTTGGTCGGTATGATGTAGGGCCAATCCTGAGGCCATATCTTGAAGGTGGTCATGACTGGTCAATGTGGGCATGGCTTAGTACAACAAATCCAAATCGGCATACATTCAGCCTTTTGCACTTCCAGTGCACTTCCCATTACAGCAAATACCACAGCTCAGTAGTTGGCCTGTGTCTTCACTTTTGCCCCTAGCCTGTCATTCTTTGGGGTCAACTTCCGTGGGCTCTGCGATGCGTGGGGTCTGAGTCACGTGGGGGGGCTTGGCCCCTGTTCATAACTGCTTGCAGTTCTAGTTATAATTATCTTTTCATTATTGTATAATCACCTGAAACTAACAAGTGCTGTGTGATCTTCATTGAAAAAAAGCTAGGGGTGCAAAGTGGTTGTTAGTCGGCACTGATAAATGTCGACACTTCAGCCTGGCATCGTTTGGATCCTTGTTCTGGAGGAAGTTGCCAGATGTTGGACTGCTGTTGGTTGTGGCTGCAAAGGACTGGTCTTGGTGGCAGACACCTGCAGAGAAACTGATATTCAAAAGGGCAGGGCTGCTGTGGATACGCATGTCGATGTTCTGTTGTTGGAGGATCTTCTCCTCTTTCTCATGATGCTTTGACCTGACCTCAGTCACCTCTATGGTCAGCTTGTTAGTGGTGCTGTTGTCAGTCCAGTGAGGCCTCAGGAACTGTTTCTCTTCCTCATCACTCACAAGATATCGTTTAGGGGACTGCCTGGTATTCCGACCAACATTTTCTTCCTATCGTATAAAAACAAAAAAGTGCTGTTATTTCTCACATTAATGTCTGATAGAGCCAGTTTTTGATCAAAAGTTCACTTTTTTGTACTTAATGTACAGCTTATCAATTGTTACAGAAAGCTGGGATTAGTTTTTATGACAGTGGTGTCCAAATAAAATAATGTTATCAGATGCAGTAGTGTTTTAAGACAGACGGGAAATACAGAGGAGATCATTTTGTGACTTACTGATCTTGTACTTCAGATATGAGCCAATAACAAATGCAATCACACCAATGATGACTTTAAAACCTGAAAGAACAGAGAAAGTCAGGATTTGTTCTTCACTTTGGGCTTCAAAGATAACATCCATCCATTTTTCAAATATGGATCATCTGTTCAGGAAATTGAGTTATTATAACTAAGGTTCAGGAACGGGACCACGCCAATCGACTCGCTGACCTGCAACCCAGGTCCAACCAATCAAACCACGCATCACCATTCCACGGCCCTAAGATACCAGAGCGGGGACCCGGGCCATCCAGCACACGAGCCATGGTGGGAAAGATGAAGCCACGCCCGTCAGGATGTGCACCTATCGAGATGTACCCCCACTCTGAGTCTCAACTGTCCCCCCCCTTTTGCTGTCCTCTCCAAATCTTCTAACAATCTTGGTCTTGTTCATGAATAAAGTATAAACTTAAAGTCAGTCCTACCGAACCTGTCAAAGCACTGAAATGCTTCTCTGACTTTGGGAGGCAGATTGTGCTCTGAAAAGCTACAAGTCTTCAAGTAGTATTCAAGAGTATTTTAATTTCACTTCAGGGAACCACCCTTGAAGAAGGGCAAAGCTGGCCAACTCACCAAATCATTCTCAGAAAAAGGTACTGTGTAGATACTGTTTGTGTTCTGATTAATAATTAACTACAACCAAAATGACTATGACAGCTCAGGTTTTTAGTGTCCAAATTAGGGATGCATGAAATTGATTTTATTCAGCCAATACAGATAACCGAAAATTATCTTCCTCTCATGGCCAATGAATGTCAATTTCCCGCTTTTGTATTTTAAAAAATGACTTAAAATCTTCTCTTAGTTTGAGAGAGGACGGTTATTCTGTACATTAGTTTTCATATGACAAAGCTGATCAAATGTCTGCATATAAATTAAAGCTGCAAGCTAACCCTAACCCTAAACTGGAAATAGAAAAGTGTGCTGCTTCAGATAGAGAGAAATATGAAATTTGTTCTGCATTCACAGGTGCTGCGTTTACAGAAACATCACAGCATAGACAAAGACATTTAACAAGTTTTCATACAAGTCAACATTTACAGTCAGAGGACAAGATACATCCAGCCTTAATGTTTACTCTCGGATTAAAGCTCTGTGTTTGATGCACAGAGGAGTCTAACTTTGTTGCATCGTACCACTGTGGATCTGCAGTTTGATGGTGGTATAACATACTCCTTGTGTAGTACGTGACTCGGTTAATAGGTGAGATGTCATTATGAAGTAAACGTTGATTGCACAGACTCATTATAGAATAAAGAAAAACGGTATTTACATTTGTTATAGACTTCACTTTCTTTCTCAGATTAACAACTTTTTTGTCTGTGATAAAAAATAATAATAATACAAGGGCATACAAGTGCAAGGGCAATATACTGTGTGCCATGCATGTTATTTTCCTGTGATGGCCTAAAAAAACCATCAGCCAGTGCACTTAACACCAAAGAAGGGTACAAAATATCAGATCTCAAATGGCGGAGAATGCACAACAAATTCCCTGACCATGAAGTTTGCAAGGCGCACAAAACCTGCTACCTCAAGTGGAAAAATCTGAGATATTCTTTGATGGAAGCAAAGGGGATAGACAGCCACCTGCAACAAGAAATCCAACTTGAAGTTGACAGAAACAAAGCTATTCTTGAGAGAATATTAGATGTTACTCTTTTTCTGGCCTCAAGAAATTTGCCATTCAGAGGGAGCACAGAAACGCTTGGTGATGTACGGAATGGTAACTTCCTTGGCACTGTAGAGCTTGTAGCCAAGTACGATCCTCTGTTGAATGATCATCTGAGAAAAGTGAAGGAGAAAAGACCAAGCACCAGAGTGACCCATTACCTTAGCCCAGAGTCTCAAAATGAGTTCATAGAAGTCTGTGGAGATAGAGTTCTGAAAGAAATACTGAAGGAAAGGGAGTGTGCAATTTATTACTCATTAATATGTAATGCGACTCCTGATGTCTCCCACAAGGAACAGAATGTAATTCTGTTGAGATATGTCGTTCAGAAGGAGAATGATCAGTGGGATGTAACTGAACGTTTCTTGCAGTTTGAAGAATTCAGTGGCAAGACTGGCCATGAAATATCAGAGATGATACTGAAGACATTAGAGGAGCACCACATTGACATTGCAGATTGCAGAGGCCAGGGCTTTGACAATGGCTCGAACATGTCAGGAAAAGTTAAAGGGGTCCAGGCTGAAATAAGGAAAATAAATCCACTTGCTACATATTCACCATGTGCCTCACATACTCTAAATCTTGTTGGAGTACATGCTGCAGAGTCATGTACCGACGTTTCAACATTTTTCGGGTGTTTGAATCGCTTGTACAATATCTTCAGTGCCAGCCCAGAGAGATGGGCCATTCTCAAAGAAAAGACTGGCTGCTCCCTTTACCACATGTCTGATACCCGCATAGCGGATGTTAAACCAGTTGCAAATCACTTACCATCACTCCTAGAGGCCCTGGATAGCATCCTTGCTAGATGCAGCTTGACTAATGAAGTCAAATCAGAGGTCACTGGTCTCAGGAGTTATTTTACATCTTTTAAAGCCATTGTTCTCCTGACTGTCTGGAAAAAAATACTGCAGTCCATTGAAGATAGAAACATAATTCTGCAGTCAGGGAAAATTACTCTAGATGCAGAAGCAGCCAACATGGAGCATTGAAGGAAGAAATGCAGGTCTTTCGCGACTCATGGGATGACTTCCTTGCAGAGGCTTCCCTCATCGCAGAAGCTATGGATGTTCCCATTGGATTTCCAGTCAGCCACAAGCGAAAGAGAAAACGTTTTGCAGATGAGAGTCAGAGGTCAGAAGAAGAGGGAAACCAACAGGAGACAGAATCAAATCTGTTTCGCAACAGTGTTTTCTATGTGGCTTTAGATAACATCATCTATGCATTGGACACCCGCTTTCAATCCATTGCAAATATCTGTGAGGAATTTGCTGCAATACTGAAAATCAAGGATTTAAAAGATGACCAGATTCACTCAGTTTGCCATTCATTAACAAGCAAATACAAACAGGATCTTAGTGCTCATTTTGAAAGTGAAGTGCAACATTTGAGGTCTGTTTATAGTGCCACATTTTCAGACTGCCACTCTCCCCTTGAACTGCTGAATTCCATTCATTAACTTCAGCTTCAGAGCATTTTTGGTGAAGTATATGTTGCCATCCGAATCTTCTGTACATTACCTGTGACTGTTGCAGGTGGAGAAAGGACATTTAGCAAACTGAAACTAGTTAAGAACTATCTCAGATCCACAACAAGCCAAGAGAGGCTAAATAGCCTTGCTAGACTTTCAATTGAAAGTCAGCTAAGCCGACAATTGTACTTCAAAGACCTCATCAGCGAATTTGCTAACAAAAAGGCCCGGCGTTGGGCTTTCTGATGAGACTTACAGTGAACAAACAAGCCAATTTAAACTTTAATTGAGATTAGATGAGGCTTGTTGTTGTTTTTGATATTTGTTTTTCAACAACGTATTCCATGTGCTCTTTGTTTTACTTGCACATTTAAGTTAAATGCTACATATTTACCTGTGGACTATCTTGGGCCAGGACACGTTGTTTTTTTGCATATCAGTGTTTGATTGTTAAATACAATAAAATACCCACTACCTATTTGTTGAGTGGTTAATTGAAAATGTATCTGCAATCAGAGGTATAATAACAAATCAGTGAAATGAGTATAAGACAACTAATAATACATAATTTACATAATAATACTCTGACTTGTTAAGTCGTTAATCGTAAAAAAGGAAACAAATTGGGTGTATTACACCAGACACCGTCAAGAACACTGAAAAACAAGAAAACTGAAGGTGGCAATGAATGGGGTAGAGGGGCCCACACCAATATTCTTTCAGGGGGCCCAGAATTCCTAGCAACTGCCCTGGCGTCATCTGCTAACTTTAAAACGTGAAAGCAGCCAATTAAAGACTGAGGCTGAACATGTACAGTCCATGAAACCTTTGTGTCATTAATTATGGAGCATACACATTTGTTTAGAAATGCTGCAAAATTCTGATATCGTTCACAGAAGCTCTGCTTGTTCCTGTGTTTCTGGCATGTTTCACATTTACTTATAAGTGTTTCAATGTCTTTGTTAATTCCAGGCCAGAAAACCGTCTCTCTCGCCCTCCTTTTGCACTTTTCAATGCCGAGATGGCCTTCATGTATCCTGTGCAACATGTCCATTCTCAAAGCCTGTGGAATGACAATCCTGTCCTTTTTCAATAGCAGACCATCCACAGTACTAAGCTCATCTCTGACATGGTAAAATCGTGGGCATGAACCAACTGGCCATCCCTCATCCATGTTCCTCATGACATGCTGTAGCTTTGCATCCTTTGCTGTAGCCTCAGCTATCTGTCTTGACTTGGTGTCAGACACAGGCAGTGTAGCTGACACCATATTCACGTGACACTGTACGTCCTCATCAATCGCACTCACACTGTTGCCTGTAGTTGCTCTGGATAGGGCATCAGCAAGGACTAGGTGTTTACCTGGAGTGTATATCAGTTCAAAATCATACCTTTGCATCTTCATCATCAGCCGCTGAATCCGTGGAGACATTTCGTTCAGATTCTTTTTGATGATGGCGACCAGTGGTCGATGATCAGTTTCGACTGTGAAAGACGGCAGCCCGTATACATAGCTGTGAAGCCGCTCCAAGCCATACGCCAGTCCCAAACATTCCTTTTCGATCTGAGCGTATCGACATTCAGATGCTGTCATAGCCCTAGATGCATAGGCTACTGGCTTCCAGTGCTCACCCTCAGCCTGGAGTAGAACGGCACCAATACCATCTTTGGAGGCATCTGTAGACAGTTTTATCCTCTTCGTGTGGTCATAAAATGACAACACAGTTGCTGTGGTTAGTGTGTTCTTGAGTTTTTGCCACTCATGCTCATGTTTCTCTGTCCATTTAAACTCACAGTCCCTGTGCAGAAGCTCCCGTATGCATGATGTCTTTGCTGTCAGATTGGGAATGAATTTGCCGATGAAGTTGACCATCCCCATGATGCGTAGCACCCCTGTTTTGTCTGTGGGCCTTGGCATGTTCTGTATTGCATGTATCTTGTCTTGATCTGGTTGGACACCATGCGCAGACAGCTTGTCTCCAAGGAAGAGGATCTCTTGAACACCAAACTCACATTTACTCTTGTTGAGTTTTAGTCCATACTTTTGTATGCGCTCCATAACTCTGTTCAGCCTCTCATTGTGCTCTTGGGCTGTGGACCCCCATATGATGATGTCATCAATGTAGACTCGTACTCCGTCCAAGCCCTAGATGATCTGCTCCATCTCTCTGTGAAATATTTCAGGTGCTGACTTTATTCCAAAAGGCAGTCTGAGAAAGCAGTGTCTGCCGAAGGGAGTATTAAAGGTACAGTAACTTGTACTGCTTTCATCCAGTTTCAGCTGCCAGAAGCCTTGTGAGGCGTCAAGCTTTGTGAAGTAGCTGGCACCTGACATTTCACTGATGATTTCTTCACGTGTAGGTATTTGGTAATGTTCACGCTTTATGCTCTCATTTAGGTCCTTAGGGTCCATACATATTCTCAACTCTCCATTCTTTTTCTTTGTGGTGACCATTGAGTTGACCCAGTCTGTAGGCTGATTAACCTTTTTAATCACCCCTAGCGTGATCATTCTGTCGAGTTCTTTCTTTACACAGTCTTTCAGTGGAGCAGGAACTCTGCGTGCTGCATGCACCACTGGTTGGGCACCTTCTTTCAACTGTATCTTATATGTGAAGGGCAAAACACCAAAACCCTTGAACACATCTGAATAGTTCCGAACTATTGAGTCCACAGAGTCATTTACTGGGTTTATGGTTGGGATGATGCGATACACTCTTTTCACAAGACCCAGTTCTTCACAGGCTTTGTCACCCAGAATTGATTCACGTCCCTCATTCACAACAAAGAAGAATAGGTGGTGCACCTTTCCTTTTACTGTGACACTCAACCTGCATGTGCCCAAACATTTAATTGGCCGCCAATTGTAGTCTTTCAGTCCTGATTCTTTCCTTTTTATTTGTGGCTTATTTTTCATTGCCTTTATGTCACACATGCTTATGAGATTTGCTTTCGCACCAGTGTCCAATCTCATGGTGACTACAGTCCCATTTATCATTAGGGGAGCTATCCATATATCTTCTCCAGTGACATCATTTGCACAGTCTGGATTATTTGTTTGTTCACTTTCACACTTCACCATACCAACAAAGAACGTGTCACTGAGATCAGGCTCCTCCGCTAAGTTTACAGTTTTTCCTTTCTTCCCCTCTTTCCATTTGGAGAAGCACTGTTTGGCAAAATGATTCTTGCCTTGGCAACTGGAGCATTGCTTACCAAAACGCTGGACACTGTCTCGGCTTGTGCTGCGAGCCGCAGCGCTTGCAGCTGATCATCACGTCCTCTGATCGCTGTGCAGGCCGGGTCTGTGTGCGCCGTCTCTGCTGATACGACACTGCTCCAACTGCCGCCGCGCTGTCGCTCACCTGCCCCGAAGTGACTGCAGACATCTCGCTGAACGTCTTCACGTGTTTTTGGGACAGCTCACTCGCCTGGCAGATCTTAATGGCTCCTGCCAGCGTCAGCTCCATTTCGCGTAGTAGCCTCTCTCTGACCTTTTTATCCTCCACGCCGCAGACGATCTGGTCCCGGATCATGGAGTCCTTCAGCATCGCGAAGTTGCAGGACTGCGCCTTTAGCCGCAAGTCCGTCAGGAAGCTATCAAAGGGCTCATGCTGCCGCTGTGTACGAGACCGGAACACGTACCTCTCGTACGTCTCGTTCTTCTTCGGAGAACAGTGAGCATCAAAGTTACTAAGCACCACATCCAACTTTTCACTATCATCAGGACTGTCAAACACGAACGTGTTAAATACTTCTATGGCCTGTGGCCCCGCTATCGTTAGCAGCAGCGCTACCTTCCTTGCCTCCGGCTTAGTCTCAAGTCCCATAGCCGCAACAAACAGGCGAAACTGCTGTTTGAAGGTGCGCCAGTTCTTGTCGACATTCCCCGTTAGTTTCAAACTTTCCGGTGGTTTCAACTCCATGTCGTCCGTTCCAGTTTACTCCTGGTACCATGTCATGTTCGTGTTTGAAGGATGAGGTCGCATTGTTAGCCAGTAACTTATTTTAATGACTCCCGTTCTCAACAACATACATGTCTCTTAATGCAGTCTTGCTCTACACCATTATATGGTACGGTAATTGACTACACCACAGTATTGCCGCCTAGCGGTCAAACATGTAATGACATCCAATCATAACACAAGGTTCTCATATTATTTTATTTTTTTCTGATTTCATTTCATGTTATATTTTCAGTTAAACTCATACATTTTTTAAGGGATGTGAACTGTGTTTGTTTACACTTCTGAGAAATGACAGTGTTTGTAATTTATACAGTGTTAAATTCACTGTAGTCATTGTATCACAGTTGTGTTATTATTCTGTGAACGATATCAGAATTTTGCAGCATTTCTAAACAAATGTGTATGCTCCATAATTAATGACACAAAGGTCTCATGGACTGTACATGTTCAGCCTCAGTCTTTAATTGGCTGCTTTCACGTTTTAAAGTTAGCAGATGTCGCAAAGAGCCTATGATGGTAGCTGAGGTGCCAACAGCACCATGGCACAAGGTCGGAATGGACTTGTTCATCTCAGAGGCAAAGACTATTTAGTGGTAATGGATTACTACTCAAACTTCCCTGAGATGGCACTACTCGCAAACTTGTCATCAACCTGTGTCATAACACATGCAAAATCTATCTTCGCCAGGCATGGCATTCCACACACAGTGGTGAGCGACAATGGCCCCTGCTTCAGCAGCAAAGAGTGGCAGAAGTTTGCAGAGCAATATGATTCTAGCATGTGACGTCAAGCCCACACTATGCACAGTCAAACGGGCAAGCTGAAAAAGGAGTTCACATTCTCAAACAACTCCTAAAGAAAGCAGCTGACAGTGACTCGGATCCATATCTGGCTCTATTGAGCTACCGAGCATCACCTCTCCAGTGCGGTCTATCACCAGCTGAACTGCTGATGAAGAGGAAGCTCCGAACAACCTTGCCGAGTCATTCAAACGACAAATCAAAGCAAAAGAATCCCTCAAAGATGGAACATAAGCTACGACAGCAGAAAATGATGCAAAAGTCATTCTATGACAGATCAACCAAGCATCTTCCCCCACTGACTACCAACAACACAGTCAGGATTGAGGATGCTGATGGATGGAGTACAAAAGCGACTGTCCTGCAAGAAGTTGCTCCACCATCGTACACTGTGAGAACTGATGATGGACAAATCCTCAGACGCAATCGTCGCAGTCTGTTAAAAACTCCTCAAGGGACTGTTGGTGAGCTCAGTGTAACCTGTGGCGAATCTCAGGTAATTCCCACACCTGCTATGGACTGTAACACCGACTCTCACACACCTACTCCAAGTGAACCTGAGTTAAGAAGGTCCTCAAGAGAAACCAGAAAGCCTGATAGACTGAACTTATAGATAAAGAAAATCCAGTGTACATGTTAAAGATGTTGGACAAAATGTATACTGGTTGATGTTGTGAATGTGTTCTAACTGCCTAAGTTCTAACTGGTGTTGGCTTAGTGAGAAATGGTTAAAATACCTGACACACCTAGTATGATGGTTCATGGTAATACATTTGGCCTTAGAAAAAGGGGGATGTTATGATTGGATGTCATTACATGTTTGACCGCTAGGCGGCAATACTGTGGTGTAGTCAATTACCGTACCATATAATGGTGTAGAGCAAGACTGCATTAAGAGACATGTATGTTGTTGAGAACGGGGGTCATTAAAATAAGTTACTGGCTAACAATGCGGCCTCATCCTTCAAACACGAACATGACACCTTGCAGGACTGTTCACTTTCACAGGTTTGATTTCATTCAATCAACTCATGTTTTGCAGTGTGACTGGAAACTTGTGTGGTTTTGTGGAACATATACTTAGTAGGTCAACTCAGTTTGTCATCTGTGTGTTCTCACATTATTTAGCAGTTTGGTTGCTCAGTATTGCTAATGAGACTGGGTCTGCTGATTTAAACTAGGTTGCTTTGTTTTTCCAACATTAACTTGGAAATTTACATAAATGTATAACATTATAGCTTGAATACATATCTGATTCTTGTTTTTTTTAAATATTATTTAAAATTAAATGAAGCGAAAACACCATATTTTTCAGTGGCACAAAATAAAAACAAATGCATATAGAAGTTAAAGAGTAAAGACATTCATGTTAATCTAGGAAATGAAAGCATAAATGTTGTTTATTAAGCCAGTAAAGAGTGCAGAGCTGAAAAGACAGAAAGTAACTTAGAATATTTACTCAACTACTGAACTTTCCAGGTTGAGTGTGCATGTATATTTATAATTCATCATGTGTTGTGTATATTATTGACAGCCATGTTTAAGTGGGTCTGTTCACCCAAATAAAAAAATCATAAACTCCACGTTTGCAGATATTCTTGTTTAATCCCAAACTTAAACTGTCACTGCTCAGTACTCTGTGTCATGATCTTCATTTTAAAAATGCCAGGGGTTTAAAGCGGCAGAGTGATTGATATTCAAAATGGCAGGGCTGCTGTGACGATGCATGTTGATGCTCTATTGTTCGAGGATCTCCTCTTTCTCATGCTCCGACTTGATCTCAGCCATCTCTAGGGTTAGTTTGTTAGTGGTGCTGTTGTCAGTCCATTGAGGACTCAGGAACTGCTTCTCTTCATCATCACCCGATGTACTTTGATCAGAAGACTGCCTGGTCTTTGGCAACGTTTGTTTTTCTACTGTGTAAAAACAATAAAAGTGCTGTTATTTCTCACATTAATGTCTGATGAAGTCAGTTTTTGATCAAAAGCCAGGACAGAGGGTTAGCTGTTAGCATGTTGCTGCCTAAAAGTATTGTCTCTGCTTCAGGCTGTGTTAGCTCACAGTTTTAGACATTGTACAACCTGGACAGTCTGAGTATGCACGTTTACTTCAAGACCCACACTGTATTTAACAAAACATTACTTTACATCTGATAAAAACTTACAGAAACCTGAGATTTTTTGCTCTCTAGTGTCTGAGGAAAAAACACATCTTTAATGGAATGTAGACTGGATGTTTAGTCTTATATCACTTACACAGGATGCACATTAAGAGGGTATCTATCAAAGTTTAAGACGTATGGGAAATGAAGAGAGGAGAAATGTGTGGCTTACCAATCTCTTTGTTTTTCAGTAATAAAATACCAAGTGGAAGGAGAATCAAAGCAATTGCTGAAAGGATCAATATCAAGATGGTTTCAAGAGCTGAAAGAACAGAGAAGAGATGTCAAGATATGTTCTTACTTCAAAGATGACATCCATCCATTTTTCAAACACAGATCACCTAAAATATAAACTTAGAGTTGGTCCTACTGAACCTGTCAGAGGTCTTTGTTATTATTTCTTTAATAATAACAAATGAACTGCAGGGAATCGTCATTAACATCGTTTTGAGATGAGATGGAAAAATGCTTCTCTGACTACTGGCCCGGTCACCACTAACTCAAAAGTAATTTAAGTATTTTTTTTTTAATCTTGTACAAGAGGAGCATTCACAGAGCAACACGCAGGTCTGTTACAAAGTGAAGACTCAATATCTGAAGAGACAAGCATGGTATATATCCCTCTTTGTGGATCTGTTTTCCCTCAATTAGTTCCTAATTTATGACATGCACTTAAAGGAATACTTCTCAGGGAAGGAAGTGATAAGGAAGAGTTAAGCTTCAGTGGTCACTCAATACCAGACATAGGTAATAAAATGGCCTAAAACAAGGTCACAGGTTACAGGTCATTATAAACAGTTACATTGAACATTCCTATGTAAGACTTCAATTCAAATCTCTCTTCACAAGTACAACATTTCCATCACAGGCCCTAATCATCTCCTGTAGGTTTATGGTAAGTCAGGCCACCTGCAGCTTGTTTGTGGCGACCAAAACAGGTATTTAAAGCCAAAACAAGATGTTTTCTGAACCCTTATTGAACCCAAACATATGCAGAATTGTGTCAAGAGAAACACTGAAAATGTAGTCTTAACAACCATAAAGTTGCATAAAGCTGGTGCTTGTGTTGTGAGACAAGGGGTGTTCAGTTGATGCCACTAGATGCCACTAAATCTTACACACTAGACGTTTTGATGCTAAAATACTTTGAAAAGTGTTTTAATATTTTCTCTTATTTCATTTCAAATTGCTTCAGTTTATCTGTACTCACCAACAACGAGTGTAACGGAGCTTCTTTGCAGTTTGGGAACAGAGCAGGTGTAATTTCCTGCATCCTGCTCAGTGACGTCAGTCAGTTTTAGAGAAATGTTTCCTCTGGTCATCTCATCTTGGAAGAGAGAAGTTCTACCTTTGAAGTTCTGGTCCTGAGAAACTGGATCATCCCTTCTGTTTCTATAGACGTGGTCCAGCCCTGGTCCACGTCTCTACTCCACTGATAGTTTTGTTACATCCAGTGGAGGCTCCAGGTGACATGGCAGGATGATGTCATCACTGACCAGTACTTTAACTGGTTGGTATGAGCCAATCACATCAGACTGTCCTGGGGAAACAAAGATCACTGTTAGACGTCCTGTGAAGCATCAGTGAACACACTCGATAATGATTAAAAATGATTAAGTATATGTACACAAATATCTGAGCAACAGATATCCATTTACAACTTTCCATTAAAATGTTGTCAGGGGGCTAAAGTGGGTTTTGCCGGGCGGAATGATCCCATTCACAAGTGCACAAGCTTCCTGCCTTAATGTTGTGCAGACTTCTAGTGTCTTTAAGTATTTAATGACAACTCTTAGCTCAGACATGTTCTACCTTTATTAAAACAGTCGGACTAACCAACAATAAGTTTCACCTCAGCTTCCTTCTTCATTGTAGGGAGAGAACATTTGTAGGTTCCAGCATCAGCCAGTTTCACACTGAATATTTTCATAGAGACGTTTCCTCTCGGCAGTTCATCCATAAACAGTCTTGTGCGTAGAGAATACGATGGATCTTGTTTCTCAGACAGCTGTCGTCCATCTTGGTGATAATGGATGTACTTTGGTTTCAAACCTGCTTTGGTCCACACCACTGTCTCATAAGTGACGCTGACTGCAGGTTCAAGGTGACATGGAAGAAGGACGTCATCACCGACCAGGGCTACGATTGGTTGATGTGAACCAATCAGCTGTGTTTGCAAGTAAAACTGAGGAACAAACAGGAGACAGGAGCACTTTATCATAAATGTCATCAAATATAATGAATTCAGTTTGTCATTCTGACAATCATATACCCTTGTTTCCTGATCACACACAGTCAGTGGACAGAGGCGGGTCAAACAGCATTCATATTCATATTTCAAAAGGTATGAAGCATTTTGTCAGCTGTTATCTCCTCTGGCTGAGCAGAAGACGAGGAGTCAGAACAGGTGTGATGGAGGTGTCTGATGAGAAGGTGGTGCAGGTTGGATGTGTCAGTTTTGAGGAAGTTTACTTTAGTACCTCCATGTCAACACTCTGACTCACACTCATCAATATAAAACAAGAATCTGTTTGTGTAGTTTAAACAGTCCTCAGTTTTCTCTCAATCAGCATGTAACATTCTATAACCGGACCATGAATAAAATGTTATCATAGTAATGACTGTAAACACAGCAGCAACTTGGTATTGACAGTAAACAGTTGTTGGATACACAGAGGCTGACTGAAGCAATGAGCTACTGTTAACTTCTGTCTTCCTGTATCGCACAATGGTACAAAGAGACAAAACATTTTAAATATCGTTAACAACATGTGCCAACAGACATCATCAAACTGCAGATCAGTTCCTCTAAATATTAATGTTGTATTGTCTGGCAACTTCCACATTTTGCACAATGAATTTAGTTTCTTCCCTCTGGACAGAGATTTATACACTGAACCTGAACTTAGCTGACAGTAAAAATACCTGTTTTTACCACACACGGATAAAACAAAATTCTAATTCAAATTTCTTCTCTCACAGACAAGAAAACAGGCTCATTTTTGCTTTAGAGCAACATTGATTGGTTGATTGATTGATTGATTGATATATTCATTGATTGATTTTGGATTCGAAGACAGCAAAAATAATCCAAAGGATAACATGTTAAAGTGATAACTGGGATTTCTAACATGGTCCTCGATGTCAACACATGAGACATAAAGACACAGAAAACTAGAACACTGACGTACTATCAGACAAAATCCAAAGAAAAAACTTATTACTAAAAGTTATGAGAAAATAAAATACAAATCTAGTACAAACATAAATAGGGCAAGCATAGACATGACTCATCAACCTTAGTATAAATTTAAGCTCTGCCATTTTAATCACATTATTACAGGTCAATATAAATGTTCAGAGTGAAGTTTTCAGTCTTCAGCTACCGAAGTGCAGCAGTTTACCTTCAAAATGAACAACAACTGTCTGTGTGAGTAATAAAAACCTACCTGTAAAGTTCAGACAGGTGAACAGCAAAGCCAAAAAAACATGGCTCCATCATCCTCCACAGATCATGATGCTTTAACTGAATCATTCAAAGCTGATTAACAGGTGTACCTACCTGTGCATGAGGGGAGGAGCAACACATTTGGATTTTGGATTTTTTTTTTAATTCAATAATGTTTTCTATGAATAGGATCCTGATAAGGGCTTCTTAACCTCAGTGCATGCATTAATTATGTAAGGAAAATAGCAGAATATTGTTATTAAATCATGTTGGGATATGCTAGGTGAGTCTCTCCACCCACTCTTACCTGACTGACACTGATGCTTGAGATTATTGAACATCCTCCTTTCATTGCACTGGGACAGAAAAAATATTTGCCCTCACATCCTAGAATAAGGAATATAATACAATATGCCCTAATGTGTGGTGTGTCAGTGTTTGAGTTTGGCAAATAATCCTGCCACACAAATGCATCTCTGTTTTAACCTACCCAACAACATCAAAATAAACTAAATTGATGCAAGATACAAATTAATAGCTGCTTCAAAATAACTTGTTGAGGCAATAACTATAGGGGGTTTCAATATCTACAGTAGGTTCAGGTACTGAATCAAGAATCAAAAATAAAAAACAGGGTTTCTTTATTAACACTGGTTAGTAATGATAACAACAATAGAGACAAATCAAGTCTGCAGCAATGTTTCAGCTTGTTTCTGTCTTGGTCCTGAGTTTTAGTTGTTTCAGTTGTTACTCATGACCAAAATCACATATTGGAGCATGCCATCGCAAGTTTACATTGCTGCCTGGTTTGTACTTTTAGGAAATGTGCAAATATGGTGTGTAGTTCCTCTGATAACATTTAACTCTTTTAACGTGTTTACTTCACTAATGTAACAAGAAATACTCTCTACCTTGAAAAAAGAAGTATTATTTGTGATGAAAAAACTGCTCGTTGGTTTCATGGGAGCTCAGAGCCCATTAACTTACATGTAACTCTGACACAGCCTGTCAGCAAGAGAGGCTGTCAGTTTCATTTCATGCCCTGCAAGTAATTTAATCGTTGCTTTCCCATATTAACTCACCTGTTTTTCCAGTGTCCCATATCTGTCAGTGTCAGTCATGTAGTAGAGTGTTTACAACGTCAATGATTTGATAACATCAGTGAAGGAGCAATTTGGGGCTCAGTATCTTGCTCAAGGACACTTCAACATACAGTATTTCGTCTTGTCGTGTACTTCCAGCCTTGTTCCACAGCCTTGCCACAGATTTCGTGCCTAAGTATTTCCACACTTTTGATTTCTTATTCCCTGTTTATCTCTGAAGAAGATGTATCGGTCGGAGTTATTGAATCCTTTTGTTAAGTGGATAATGTAGCCTGTACCTAGAAGAAGAGTTGATGTGTTTTCTGCTCTGCCATGCGTAACAATGCCGCCAGCGGAGTGAAGACCACCCTTTTATTTTATTTTATGTTGTGATGTATAGGTGAAGGATCCTCGGCCTATGTGTGTCAAGGCATGTATGCGTGTGATAACTAGTGCCCTAGCGACCTGGCTTGGTATGGTCTGTAAGTTACAGTGGAATAAAAGTATGTGCGGAAATCCCACATGTTGCCTGCTGTGTCATCTGAGCTAACCGGAGCTACCTCCACTGAAAGAGGACCATAACCTTCCCCTGCACCGACCACGTTACAAAGAGTGATTTGTTTATTGTTTATAGAGAGTTTAATTTCATAGTGCTTTTGTTTTCCTCCTGTTCGGAGTGATTTTGTGTTGTAGTTTTCTTAGCTCAGTGCAGCTCAGTTTTCAGCCTTTTGCTTTTTCCATCCTCTAGAGTGGTTTTCTTTTGTGTTATTTTTCAAAGTGTTATTTCTTGAAGTTCAGTGTAGATATTGATATTTCCGTTTCCTCCATTGGAAGTGATTTTCTGTTCTCTTGTGTGTGTGTGTGTGCTTATTTGTTTTTGTTTGTTGTTCTGATTAGGTTAGATTTTCATAGCCTATTTGGTTATCACTCATTTTGAAGTCGAATCAGGAGATTTTCAGAATAAAAGCCTGTCTTAACCGTTCTCCTTCTGCATCTGAGTCCTAATTTCTGCCCAGGCCTGACACATTAATGCGGCAGGAATATGAATCCACAAACATACAACATCGTAAGAAACATTTTACTTCACTATGAATACTTTTACTTTTATATTAAGCATATTTTGCTGATAAAACATACACATGTTTGCTTGAGTACGAAAATGCAGCACTTCCACTTGTGATGGAGTATTTCAGGGACATATTGCTACTTTAACTTTAAAAGATCTGAATACTTCCTCCTCAACAGCACCTTCCTCTTACCTCTCATTGTGTACAGCGCCATCTTGAGGACCAACAAGAGAACACATCACCTGCTGTCACCAACACAACAGACCGAACATTGGATAGACCAAGTGAAACTCTTACAAGCCTTGCATCATTGTAGTGACTGAATAAACATTAGAAAAATAAATCTCTTTTTAATTGTTGACAGCTTTACACCAGAACACTGTTTAAAAACAATGTTGAGTGCTTAAACAAGTATTATATGAGTGAAAAGACGGCCCAAGTGTTTGCAGTAGAAAGACACACATATTAAATTGGAAATAGAAAAATGTGCTTCTTCACATAGATGGAGAAATACTGTTCTGCATTCACAGATGCTGCGTCATCACAACATAGACAAATCATCAAACACAAGTGTTCATACAAGTCAACATAACTTTATAGTCAGAGGACAACATACATCCAGCCTTAATGTTTACTCTGGGATTAAAGCTCTGTGTTTCATGCACAGAGGAGTGCTTCAGTCTAACTTTGTTGAATTGTAGCACCGTGGATCATCAGTTTGATGGTGATATAACATATTTCTCATGCAGTACGCAGCTGGTTATGAGGTTAGATGTCATTATGAAGTAAACTTTGATTGCACAGTCACATGATAAAATAAAGAAAAACAATATTTACATTTGTAACTAATTGACCTCACTTTCTTTCTCAGATTACCAACTTTTTTGTCTGTCTTTGATCAAAAATAATAATAATACATTTCTAAAGAGACCTGATCAAGAAGCCTTTGTGTTGTTAATCATGGAGCGTATACATTTGTTTAGAAGTGCTGTGAAATTAGGAGATCATTCACTGGATAAAAACATAATTATGACACGGTAACTACAGTGAAATCAACACTATTTAAATTGCAAACACAATCACTGTGTGGGTCAGTGGTGGTGAGATTTTTTCTCAGAAGTGGAAACAAACGCTGGACACTGTGTCACTTGCAAACGCAGAAATAATGAGCATTTTAAGTACTTCTTATTGTCACCGCTCATCAATCAAAGTATCTATGAAGCCAGTAAAGTGTGCAGAGCTGAAAAGACAAAAAGTAACTTAGAATATTTATCCAACTACTAAACTTTAAAGGTCCAGTGTGCAGGGTGTGGAATGGAGTATAATATTATAATTATCTTTTCATTATTGTATAATCACCTGAAAATAAAAAGTGCTGTGTTTTCTTATTGACAGTCATGTTTGAGTGGGTTTATTCACCCAAATTATAAAAATCATAAACTCAACTTCTGACGATATTCTTGTTTTTACATCCTAAACCGAAACTGTCACTGCTCAGTGTTCTGCTGCATGATATTCATTTAAAAATGCCACAGCTGCAAAGTGGTTCCCAGCTGACACAGGACGTTGTATTAACGTTGGTCCTTGGTTGGATATTGGTTGCAACGTTAACCAACTAAAAGTGAACGTTGAGATAACGTCTAAAGCTGACGTAATTTCAACATAAAATTACAACGTCAAGCTTACGTTGTTATTTAATTGGTTTAAGTTATGTTGACAAGCAACCAACATCCAACGTCTAGTCAACCTCACCAGTTTACGTAAAATATACGTAGAATTCTGACATTCAGTTGTAGGTCTTTTGACCAAAGCTCAACGTTTTTTCAACGTTATATTGATAACATATAAACAACGTCAAAATCTAACTCCAAGCTGACGTTGATATATAGTTGATTTTAAGTTATGTTGACAAGCAACCAACATCCAACGTCTAGTCAACCTCACCAGTTTACGTAAAATACACGTAGAATTCTGACATTGAGTTGTAGGTCTTTTGACCAAAGCCCAACGTTTTTTCAACGTTATATTAACAACATACAAACAATGTCAAAATCTTACTCCAAGCTGACATTGTTATTCAGTTGGATTTAAGTTATGTTGGCAAGCAACCAATATCCAACGTCTAGTCAACCTAGAAGCTGCGTAGAATTCAGACAGTAGGCTATATTTACCTTGATTTTTCTTCAAGAGTTGTTGATGAAATTAAAAATTGCTCTTTGCTTTTATGTCTTTGCCATACAAACCATCCATACAATCTCTCATAGAATTTTTTTTAAACAGTGATATAAGAAGCTTTATTGTCATTGCGACAAGTGGCTACAACAACATTTTGTTCGGGAACACCTCTTGTATTCTAGCAGTTACAATGGTCATGAAATAGTCTATATTAAAAGGTAATAGCCTATAAATTACTATATGCAGTTTGGAATAAATATTACAGACTGTAATAGTCTGTACCAGGAGTAGGCTACATAAGATATGGTGAAAATGACTGTAATACTTTGTGACAGTTATATTTTTTGATAATAAAAAAAACATGTTGATGGCTGTCTCACATAATGTATTTTAATTATTTTACAGATACTTATTTCAGGAACATTTTTAAATATATCATATTTCTAAACATTTTCATTGATGTTTAAAAAAATACTCAAATAAGATAAAGGTGACAACAGTGGCAAATATTGGGAGTTCCAATACAGGCTGACACTTATCCACCTTATTCAGATGCAGATGGGAAATGTGAACAGTGTGGGGAAACTGAATCTGTGCAACATGTGATAATGGAGTACATATGGGAGGAGAGGAGAGCACTGAAGTTTAATTTAGAAAATCTAGAGAAGAGGTGAAGGAAGTAGCAGAGTAGTAAAGTAGTAATTTTATGTAATTATCTTTTTTTAATTTATTTTGAAAACAAACTAACTGCCACCCTCCTGGGTCTGCACACACACTCTCCTCACTGGCTTATCTCTCGTCCTACATCCGGCTCTGTAGGTGGCGGTAATGCTCCCTGAAATAGGTAGTAAACACATTAAACACATAAGAAGAAACTTGTGCACATGAGGCAAAGACGGCTGGAAACCAAAGAGGTAGCCCTTACTGAATCTGTTATGGTGAGTTATCCCCAAACAAGTTAACATGGTTGAAGTTAAAAAAAAAAAAAAAGACAGGCCGTTTTCGGCCAGTGATGTTTTAATGCTGATATTTTTCAATTGTTAGGACGCTAGCTGTGGTTTGAAGTATCCAGGAACGTAAGTGGCATTTTGCCAACAGCCCAGTCAGAATTTATCGCCGCACTCTTCCCCAGTTCCGGAAAGACTTCGACTGCGGAACCTGCTACAACTATGGGAAAGTGTATATATAACAAGTGTTGCCGTGAACAACCAGAATTCAGTTGGTTAAAAGCTGTAAAACAATGAATCTGAAGCACAGTGTACACTAAGAGGACCCTCAACTTGGGCAAACTCGGTGTGAAAGCGCTGGTGTCAAAGACAAAATCTGAAAAACACCAGTTAGCTTCTAAAAGTCTCCAGCGAAGTCACGCTTAAGCTGTTAAGATAGTTCAGATGCTGTTTGAAAAGTTTGTTTTGTTGTTGCTTGAATGTTATTTGATATTTTAATTGTTTTTCTTTCATTTTAATGTGTCTTCTCTTTAATTTTTATGTTAATTTGTATTTATTTAAAGAGACACCAATTTTGTATATGCATGTTTGCACAAAGATTTTTTGTTCTTTACATTTAATAAATATTTCTTACCAATTTTTGTTTTTAGACTTTTCTAGACTGTATATACATATACATACATACATACATACATACACACACACACACACTAAAACAATGTTATTCAACGTAGAGTCCAAACATAATCCAAGATCTCTGTAACACAGGAGGTTAATGTAATGTCAACGTTGGGATATGACGTAAATATGATTTTCATACACAACCATAATGCAATGGCCATCCAACGTTAAAGTCTAACTAAAATCCAATGTGTATTTAGCGTTGGTGCTTGACGTCAGGCCAACGTTAGGGTTTGACGTTGACCTAACTTTCAAATCAATATCATAATCCAACAGGAACCCAACGTTGGAGTACAACTAAAATCCAATGTCTATTTAACGCAAAAGGTTGACGTCAAGCCTACGTAAAAAATCCAATGTCTATTTAACGTTCAGGGCTGACGTCCAGCCAACGTTAAGTTTTAACGTAAACCCAATTTTCAAATCCATATCATAATCCAATGGTAATCCAACGTTGGAGTACAACGTTGTTCTAATGTTGCATCAACGTCAGGTGTCAGCTGGGTTGTTAGTCGGGACTGATAAAGGTCGACGCCTAAGTTTGGCATCGTTTGGGTCCTTGTTCTGGAGAAAGTTGCCAAATGTTAGACTGCTGTTGGTTGAGGCTGCAGTGGACTGGTCATGGTGGCAAAGACCACTGACAGTGTAAATGTCAGGGCTGCTGTTCTGTTGTTGAGGGATCTTCTCTTTCTCAGGAAGCCTTGACATGACATTCAGGGACTGCTTCTCTTCATTATCACTCACACGACATTGTTCAGAGGACTGCCTGGTCATTTGAAAAATTTTTCTTTTTACTGTGTACAAACACACAAAAAAAGTGGTGTTATTTCTCACATTAATGTGTGATGAAGCCAGTTTTTGAGCAAAAGTCCATTTCAACAGAGCGTTAGCTGGTTGCATGTTGCTGCTTGACATTATTGACTCTGTTTCAGAGAGTTTAGAGATGGTAAAACCTTGAAGCTTGAGCACTGTACAGTGTACTAAATGTAACATTACAGCTTATCAATTGTTACAGAAAGCTGGGATTTGTTTTTATGACAGTGGTGTCCAAATACAAAATATATATGTATATATGTGTATATGTATATACATATATATATATGTATATATATATATATATATATATATATACATATATATATATATATATATATATATACATATATATATATATATATATATATATATCTATATATATATATATATATATATATGTATATATATATGTATATATATATATATATATATATATATATATGTGTATATACATATCACTGTATAATGTTATCAGATGCAGCAGTGTTTTGAGACAGACAGGGGAAATAAAGAGAGAAGAAATTTGTGACTTACTGATCTTTCTGTACTTCAGAAATGTGGCAATAATAAGTGCAATTACCGCAATGACAGGAATGATAATTATAAAACCTGAAAAAACAGAGAAACAAGTCAGGATTTGTTCTTCACTTTGGGCATCAAAGATAACATTCATCCATTTTTCAAACACAGATATGTTTAGGATTAAAGTGTAAACTTAGAGTCGGTCCATCTGAACCCTGGTAAAGGTCATTATTATTACTTCTTTCATCATTCAAAATATTTCATCTAAAATATCAGATAGCATTTGAGTTAAGAGCTGCACATTCAGCTGATAATGAGCAGCAGATTCATCACTATCAGTTGAAAATATTAATCACAGCACTTTTAAATTAACCAAAAAGCTAAAATCCTTTCAGAATGAGAACACAATGAACTGCAAGGAATTGTCATTGTTTTGAGATAAGATTTAAAATGTTCCTCTGACTCCTGGAAGGAGATGTTCTCTGAGAATGCCAGGTTACCACAAGTCTTCAAGTAACTTTAATTTGACTGAAGGTCTGTTTAACTGATAATTAACTCATTCATCTTTAGACCACTCTGATGAAGGTAAAACTGCCTGAACAGAGTCAACAGCCGTGCAGCAGATGGGGCTTTAACGCCTGACTAGTTCCGATTCACCCGTTGAATGACACAGTGACGCTATCTGTAAATACTTACCAAGGGCTGATTTTGGCTCTGTGGAGTAAAATGAAATAAAATGTTAAAATGTGTGAAAACATTAGGGCCAACAAGAAGAGTTTCTGTTGAGGATACAAAAACATTTGTCTTAAAGATCCAAAGTGTAGGATTTGGTGTCTTTAGACACACAAATCTGACATTTTCTCAGAATTCTATATATCTCAGATATTTCTCCGAGAATTCCTACTTTTTTCTCATGATTCTATTTTTTTTTTTTTCTTGGAATTCTGACTTATTGTTAAAAATGTCTCCATTTTTGTTTAAAAAAAAATTACTAATAATAAACCAACATTTATTCTGGTGATATTGTTGTGAGACAAACCACTAGATGCCACTGAATCTTATACACTAGACCTTTGAAGTAACAGGTATTTAATATGTTCTCTTATTTAATTTCAATATCCTTCATTTATTTGTACTCACCAACAACAAGTGTAATGGAGCTTCTTTGCAGTTTGGGAACAGAGCAGGTGTAATTTCCTGCATCCTGCTCAGTGATGTTGGTCATTTTTAGAGAAATGTTTCCTCTGGTTATCTCATCTTGGAAGAGAGAAGTTCTACCTTTGAAGTTCTGGTCCTGAGAAACTGGATCATCCCTCCTGTTTCTATAGACGTGGACCAGGGCTGGACCACGTCTCCACTCCACTGATAGTGTTGTTACATCCAGTGGAGGCTCCAGGTGACATGGCAGGATGATGTCATCACTGACCAGTACTTTAACTGGTTGGTCTGAGCCAATCACAGCAGACTGTCCTGGGGAAACAAAGATCACCGTTAGACTTCCTGTTGAAGCATCAGTGAACATTTTGTTCCTAAATAACGATTAAAAAAAAAAAAGAATATCTGAGCAACAGCTGCTCCTGAGACATTATTTTACTTTTTCTGAGTACACAGTAAACAGGCCTAAATAAATAAATAAGTTTCCATTCAAATGTAGTCGGGGGACTGAAGTGGGTTTCGCCAGGTGGAATGATCTCATTTACAATTGCATTTCCTCAAGTATGTTCAACTATTTAATCGCAACTCTGAGCTCAGACATGTTGTACCTTTATTAAAACAGTCGGACTTACCAACAATAAGTTCCACCTCAGCTTCCTTCTTCATTGCAGGGAGAGAACATTTGTAGGCTCCAGCATCAGACAGTTTCACTTTAAATATTTTCATGGAGATATTTCCACGCGGCAGTTCATCCATAAACAGTCTCGTGCGTAAAGAATAGGATGGATTTTGTTTCTCAAACAGCAGACGTCCATCTTGGTGATAATGGACGTACTTCGGCTCCAAACCTGCTTTGGACCACACCACTGTCTCATAAGTGGCACTGACTGCAGGTTCAAGGTGACATGGAAGAAGAACATCATCACCAACCAGAGCTACGATTGGTTGATGTGAACCAATCAGCTGTGTTTGAGCTGCAAGTAAAACTGAAGAACAAACAGGAGACAGAAGCACGTTATTATACTATACTATTATTATGTCATCAAATACAATGAAGTCAGTTTGTTATTCTGAAAATCGAAAATAGTCTACTAAAGCTGCGTTAAAGACTCAAAGTGTCAAGACTCTGGCTCACACACATCAAACAAAAGGCAAGTTACTGTTTGTGTAGTACAAATAGTCTCAGTCAGCACATAACATTCTATAACCGGACCATGAATAAAATGTTATCATTCTGATGACTAAACACAGCAGCAACTTGGTATTGACAGCCAAAATATTGTTGGGTACACTGAGGCTAATTGAAGAGGTGAGCTACTGTTATGTTCTGCCTTCCTGTATCGCACAATGAGAATTGAAAGGATACAATAAAGGTTTAATATCCTATACAACATGTGTCAACGGACATCATGAAACTGCAGATCAGTTCCTCTAAACATCACTGTTGTATTGTCTGGCAACTTCCACCTTCTGCACGAATGTAGCCGGTAGTGAGTCCCTCCTGGGCTAGTGTAGGTATAGGAATGCGAGGCACCTATACTTCCACATTTCCAAATTTGCTGGGAAGGAATATAAGCCACATTGATCCAGGGGGACGCTGCGCCTGTTGCAGCGGAGGCTCTGGTGGTGGGATTTTTTTTAATGATATTCTGTTGTTGATCCTTACCCTCTGTGTTGTCTTTGTGTGTTTTTTTCGGTCATTATTCCATTGTAGTATTCCCATTTTAGTTATATTAGGTTGTTTTATTTAGTTTCTGTTTGTTTTCGTGGTGGCATTTTCCTGCTTTTGGTGACGTGTTGTTATAAGGAGCGGTGTGTATCAGTTTCGTTTTTATGCACATGCTTTGTCTTTTTATATAGGTGCTGTCAGTCAGCAGTGAGCGTGGTCGCACAGATGGTGAAGGGATTTGGTGATCAGAGAATCGGGTTTCAGAGCACCTGCAGTGTTCAAGGAAGGCCAGGTGATTTTAGATAACAGTAATTGGAAGGAACAAATACAAGGTTTGCTGGGGACACAAGACTTAACAGAAGCCAGGAGGGTTGATATTGGCTTGGTTGCATTAGCTGGGAAAGCTAAAGGTATGGAGGCTGATGATGTTGCAGGGACTGCTAACAGGTGTGGGAAAATGTCACAGGGCAGTAAGACTGTTTTACTTTGGTTGTGCTTTTTTTTGTTGTTGTTGTTTTTTGTTTTTTTAGGAGTCTGCTCCTTTACAGAAGAAACAAATAATTTCTATTCTATTTTATTTTTTTATTTTTTTTGGTTTAAGCAAAACAGCAGTGTGCACGTCAAGGGACCTGCTGCACATGGGCGTATCCTTGCCCTGGATTCTTCCGACTGAGTCAAAGTGCTTCTGTGTTTTCACTGACTCTTCCTCATTTCAGCCATGGCTATCGAGCTTCAAGAATTAAAGGACTTGGTCCAGCAGCTTCGGCAGAGATCCACCTCAGTCAGCATCGGACTCTAGCAGTTCGGCTGATTCTCAACACTCAGTTCCCAGAGATTGTCCCCCTGTAGAACGTTTGCTTATTATCCCAAGGAAACCAATCTCCAATTTTTAGGGGGACATCCGGTATTCCGGTGTATGATTGGGTCTAATAGATCAGGGCTACTCTGCGAACGAGACACCTGAGGATCGTTGAACAAGGCTATTTTATATATGAGCATCCAGAGGGGGAAGCTAAGGACAAATATTTCACCTTCAGCACCACCAGACCAGGATGTTTAAGTTTAAAAATGTTTTACAATATAAAATTTACATTTTTAAGGAAAACTGCATCAGTTTCATTTATTGACCTATAGAGGATCCCCGTTGTTTACCTTGTATTATCATTTTCTATCAGTTCAACTTGCTTGGTTGGGTCAATTTAAGATGTTTGATTTAAATTTGAGAGAGGTTTTCACAACTCTAGCCTGTTTTCCTCTTAAATTTATTAGATTGTTGCATCTTTGGAGACAAAATCAGTCTCCAGCACCTAAAAGGGTTAGGGATCTATCCATTGTAGTTTGACAAATTCGGGGCCCCCGAACAGCATCTTGCGTAGGGCCCCCAAAAAGACAGAAACGGCCCTGCTCTACAGACCCAAAGAAGATCACTGCTGTGGCTGACTGGGCAACCCCAGGTACAATACCTGAACTCACGTCTCTTATTGGTTTTGCCAGCTACTATAGACGTTTTGTCAAGGGGTTTGACAAATTGGCTGCCCCTCTCCACAAAGCCGTTGCTGGCCTGACAGGGAAGAAGAACCGTTGAGGCCAGGGAATTTTCCTGGGGAGGGCTGGACCCCCGAGTGTGGTTACAGTTTTAATGAGCTCAAGGCAAGGTTGGTGTCCTCTCTTGTATTATCTTATGCAAATTTCAATCTTTCTTTCATTCTAGAGGTAGATGACTGTCAAGACGATCTGAGGGCGATACTTTCCCAGGAGCAGGAGGGGAAGGTTAGACCTATTGCTTATGCTAGCCAGAGCTTCCATCCTGCAGAGAAAAACTATAGCTCTATGACACAAAAGTTCTGTGAGTACATTTTGGGCCAGAACTGCAATAGTTTGGACTGTCCTTCTGTTTTGCCAGCAACGGCGGATGCCTGGCCCTATAGAGAGACAGGGACTCCATCCTGTAGCACTGGGGCTTTTGCGTCAGTGGGAATGTCTCGGTATAAGAAGAGGACTTCTGCACTGGACATATCAACGGCCTGATGGTGGCGAGTGTGTGTACCAGCTGGTACTTCCAGAGAGTCCGTGGGAAGAGGTGTTCCAACAGCTGCACACCCATCATGGCTACCAAGGCATTGAGCATACTACAGAGCGGTCCGACAGCGATGCTATTGGCCAGGTATGGGAAAAAGTATTGATTGAAAGATTGGTGTCAAACTTGTGAGAGATGCAGTGTTGTAAAACAAACACCGCCACAGGCTTGAGCTCCTATGGGTCGCTTGCTAGCCTCCAGACCTAATGAAATCTTGGCCATTGACTTCATCTATTAAGAACCTGCTAGAGATGGAAGGGAACAAGTGTTATGTTGACTGACGTTTTTTCCAAGTTTACCCAGGTTGTCCCTATTAGAGATCAGCGGGCCTCAACAGTAGATGTATTGACTAAGAAGTGGTTCTACAAATACACGGGGTCCCAGCACGACTACATTCTGACCAAGGGCGCAGTTTCGAGAGCAGAATAATCCAGCAGCTGTGCCACGTGTACAGTATCAAGAAGTCTAAAACCACCCCCTACCATCCTCATGGAAATGGCCAGTGTGGGCGCACTAACAGGATCTTTCGATCTTCTTCGCACTTAATCAGCTGATCAGAAGCACAGATGGCCAGAATGTCCTCAACAAGTTTCATTTAGTTATAACACTACACCCTACCAAACTACAGGTCAGTCCCCTTTCCTATTGATGTTTGGCTGTGAACCTCAGCTGCCTGTAGATTTTCTGCTTGGCTGTGTGGACGAGCCAGCTACAGGAGAAGTCTGCGACTGGATTAGGGAGCATCAGCGGCGACTGCAAGTGGCGGTAGACAATGCCCGAGAAAGGATGATGCAGGCTGCTGCCCAGCGGAAAAGGGAAAGAAGACCCAGTGGTTTATCCTGCAGCACCAGCAGCAGCCTCACCAGAGTCAATAAGCATTTAAATTAATTTTTTTTTTAAATAACTACAAAATCAACAGTACATGCTACAGTTTTGGAACTTTCACCAAACTGTAGCCACAATACTGCTGAAACTTTAGTCCACTTAAAATCATTACAAATTATGAAGTCCATCACTCAGTTTTTTTCGAAACCTGTAAAACTTATAAAACCTATCTCCTCCCACAATTTTTGCTCAGTTGTCACCAAACTTATTATAGAGCATCTTCAGACCATTCTTCACAAAACTTGTTTCATGGATTTTTGATTTATCAAAAATTAAGCCTACAGTGCATCAACATGTTTGACTGTAAACGGTACTGTAAACATATACTATCAAATTCTTGGTTGATGGAGTTTGGCAAATATCAGAATTTTTTCTCAAAAACTGAATTTTTGAGAACATTTTGAATTCTGCTCTCATGGGAACAACTGGAGTCAATGTAAGAGTGGCATTTTTAAACATCAGACTTTCTCTTATGAAGCAAAACACTTGGAGTTAAAAGCAAAGCACCAACATTTCCAGATGCATTTTATGTATCATCAGATTTTTGTTCAGGTAACAGAATTTCTGACATTTTGACCATTTTTGAAATCTGCCTTGACAACAGCTGCCTGAGTGACTCCCTGAGTCACTGTCTGGGCAGCTATGAAACTACACAGCAGGTCTCATTTCCAGCCAATCAGCTCAGTGAGTTAAGAGCTGGTTCTTGGTGTCAGGGGTTGTGGGTTTGAGACCCAGCAAGGATGATGATGATGATGACAGATCAAAATGTCAGATGTCCTCAACATGAAACACAAGACAGTTGTCCTGATGGTGGCATCACAGCAAGCCTCTAAATTAAATAAAAACAAATAGCTTGGACTGGACCATGGGTGAAAGCTACATCAAGTTCCTCACTTGTGCTTGAACTATTAGCGTAAACCGCTAATAACGCCACATATATTTAAAGTGGTCATCCTACAGCAAAGTTATATTTTTTCAAATCTGGGCCTGGTGAGAGCCACACAGTGAATTTTGTTTCTTCCCTCTGGTTTGTACACTGAAGCCGAACTTGGCTGACAGTTGATGCAGAGCAGAATAGAAACCAAGCAACACAGCAATTCCTGTTTAGCCGGTAATGCAACATATTTCTAGGCACATCAAGAACTCTTGTCAAGAACAGAAAACCTCAAAACATTTGGTGAACACCAGTGCTGAGGATTACAACACAAATGGGAAAGAAAAAAGAAAAAACAGATTTGATTCAAATTTCGTCTCTCACATAAAATAAAACAGCTTTAGAGCAACATTAGATTAAATTTATACTATGCAATTTTTAGCATATTATTACAGGTCAATATAAATGTTCAGAGTGAAGTCTTCAGTCTTCAGCTACAGAAGTGCAGCAGTTCACATTCAGAATGAACAACAACTGTCTGTGTGAGTAATAAAAACCTACCTGTAAGATTCAGAAAGGAAACCAACAAAGCCAGAGACATTGACATCATCATGCTCCACAGATTACGATACTCCAACTGAATTATTCAAAGTGGGTGAACAGGTTTTACCTTGCTGTGCACAGGGGAGGAGCTCAGCATCAGTGCAGTGTGTAAAATTACTGGGTTTGTTTGCAGAGACTTACTGGACTGACATTCCATCTGAAGATTATTAAACATCCTCCTTGATTGCATTGGCATGGACAAAGATTTGCTCTCACATCCTAGAAGAGGGAATACAATACAATACATCCTGGTGTGTAACCTTGGAAATTAAATAATCATCATAAATCAGAACAAAAAAAAACCATTAAATATATAATTAGACGACAGGGAGTTTCCATCAAAGTGTCCAGACTTCCCTGCTGTGCAGACGTGCAGGTACAGTTTGCATTTCCCTGTTCAGTTCAAAATAATGCAAATATTCTAACCACGTCAGCGTCACTGGTTTATCTGTTCAAGGCACTGGGAGTGTTCACCTGTTGTGCTGAGAGCAGTTGTAGGATTTGCTGAAGAAAAATCTTTAACACACACTTACTATTACATTGTATAAAAATGCATCAAGAAGCAAAATGAGAAAATAGGATTTCTCCTTTAACACTGGTTAATAATGATAACAATATATACAGATCAAGTCAGTAAGTAAGGTTACTTCTGTCAGGAAGCTTGCATCTGTCTTGGTCTTGTGTTATTTCCTGTTTTATGCTGAAAGCCTCTCCTTGTGTGTCATGTTTTACTTCACACTTCCTGTCTTTGTCTTGTTCCCAGGGCTGTAACCAGGATTTTAGAAATACTGAGGTCATAATTGCGGAGGTCCGAACATAAGCAATGTTTCAGCGGGCGGGTCCATAAGGAAATGTGTATTTGTAACTGACACTGTGTGAGTGTGTGTTGACCAACCCTCGAGAGGGCAGGGACAGCAGAATACAGTACGGATTTGGAGATATGAAGGCAGTCAGAGCCAGTAGATGGGGGCAGGCAGCCAGTCACCATGCATGTAGACTAACTGAAATTGTATAATTGTTTATTATTGACAGTACACTGACTTCAATGAACATAAATGTCCTAACATAAGTAAAGTTTCAAAGATTATCTTGCCTAGATGTAACAGGGCCTAATGCAAGACAAGATTCCACTTGTCTCTCCTGCCAAGAAGGAATTAAGTAAAAAAGATATACACCTCCTTAATATCAACTTTAAGACACACTTAAATAACTCAAATACCAAATAATGCAAACACAAACAGTACATGAACACAAGCAAAATGTAAGTCATACGATTTCACTATTAGATACTACTAGATATGTTGTTAAGTTAAGTTACATTACGATTGAATAATTATGATTATGATTGAATTAGATCAGAGGACAGTATTGTGTGTATGGGACATTGATAATCCTATCCTGGGGCAGCACCTGGTCTTCTCTTCACCTTTCTTTCCTTTTCTCCCCCTCTAGTCCTCTTCCTGCCTTACTATCTTCTTCCCAAAGGGAAACAGGGTTTGTTGTGCTCTCTTCATTATGTCTGAAGAAAGTAAACACACAACAACTCAGCTGAGTTGATAAAGTAACTTTAACAGTGCTGGGTAACATTGTATTACTGGCTTGGCCTCTGTTAGGATTAACATTATAAAAACTAGTTTTAGAGTTCTAGAAGAAACTCTGTTTGCTTGCCGGAGTCTTGCCGAGTATGTTTAAAACTATGTTTAAAAGTATGGTAATAGCCTATAATTACTATTAAAACATCTAGTAGGTACTACAGTTGTCAAAAGTATCGAAAATCCAAAAAGTATCGATACTAAAATGTTGTATCCAGATACGATACTCAAGTATCGATACCAATACTTTTGCACTACCTCAGACCTGAAACTTGTTATCATAATTGCAGTTTCTTGTTGCACAACTGTTTTTTGTTATATATATTTAACATGTGGTTATGTTCATTGTTACAGAGTACATTTTTGCATTTTTCTTGTTTTCAGTCAAAGAACAGCATAACTGCAAAAAATGAGCAAGCATGGATTATAAATTAGCTAGCTAACATCAGTCAACATGATTTATCTTCCCTCTGCTTTCAGTGGCCACCCAATAATGGGCTCTTGTCAAGACAGCAGCATCACTACCTCTGAAACGACCATTTGTAGGCAGTTAACATTAGCTAGTTATGTTATCACTTGTGATGGTTGATCACTAACTTGGATGGCACTACTAGGCGTGATTATTACCTGTAATAATTTGTGCTTCTTATCACTCACGTGAGCTTGTTGGCCTGCTTTGTATTTACATCAATGGACACCGTGTTTTAAAGTTTGAAAGCGTGTGGTTTATTAAAATACAAGCAACCTGGCCAGTTTATTCCAGTTACCAATTTTGCGATGTCTATCTTAGGGAGTAGAGAACACTTCAGACTATGAATCCTTACCGCTGTAGTACAGCTTGTCCAGAAGTTATTTTAACAGAGTGTTTTGAGAGTGGCGTAGCTCTTTCATGAATAGGGCCGTGCGTCAGGTGTGCGTGAGGTGTGAGTGGGTAAGCAAAAGTGAGGGAGCGTGTGTGAGGCAGACAGTAAATGATGAGAGAGAGAGGAGTAGCAGCAGCAACGAAAGGAATAAAATGTACAGTATATTGTGCAGTTAGCTGTGAATAAACGTGACGGCACCTCAAAAGACAGCAAAGCTCCTAGGCATTATTTACCGACCAACAACATACCTGAAAGAGGTTCACCCCGAAGGTAATAATGAACTTCGGCCCTGGAAGAAACAGCTCACCTGTGCTTCTTGACCACTGTCCGGAGCCGAACAGGAATGGTGTAACAAGAGTTTTTTCTTTTTTTTAGCCACAAACCAGTGTAATGACCAAAGATTGTATATTTACGACAGGATAATCCACTCTGTAACCCAAGGTGGTGATCTGACAGAGGACAGGTGGTTTCAGTACAAAATAAAGTTATTTGTTGGCAGTTATCACCTTCTTCTTTTTTTTTCCACAGAGAAAAAACACCGAGGACATGACCTCGGTGTCCTCAATGGTAGTTACGGCCCTGCTTGTTCCCACCTTTTTTTTCTGTTCACCTGGGTTTCATTTATCCGGCACCAGAGCATTTATGTCAGTGTTTGTGTCAGTCCTGTTCATCTACACCGAAAGTGAAAAACAAAAGGCATTCCAATCATGTTTGTGAAACAGGCATCACATTACATCTCCTGAGAATGGCCGACCTGTTGATCAAGTAGAGAAACTTGACTGGAATGAGTGACCTCAATTGAAGATCACCGGGATCTACTGATCCCAGTGATGTTCGATCGCGAACACAAACTGTATCCACCTGAGCTCTCTTCAAATCCAGACTACATTGATAAAAACATACATTTTACCTCAGAGAACATCGGAGCTGGTGTATCTCTGACAAGGTTGATGTAACTTTGTTGTTTTAACTTACATTCATCATTAGGGAGCAGAACGGGGCCCCGGGACAGTCAGCAGAGTTAGTTTCACTTTAATGTGTTAATATACTCGTGGCAAAGCGGCGAGGGTGTACTTTTTAAGTTGACCAAGTTAACTTAAGTTATTTAAATCCAACAACGCCACCTAGGGGAATTTCGCCCCCAGGAAATATTTTAGGTGGATACAACCACTTGTACTACACAGAGAGAAAAGGTCACAGGTTCAAAATCACTGAGCAGAGACATGCTTCCAAAAATAGACAAGTTCATTCACATTTCTTTATTTTAATTAACACAAGTCTTTAAAAGTGTCATATACGGTCTGGTGAAGATTATTTGGTGAACTTTATTGCACAATTACCCCTTTGGCCCAATACTGCACAGTTTTTCTTTTAGCCCCATAACCTTCACACAAAAGTATAATGAAAATTAAAGGTGTAGTGCACTGGGCTGTGGGCCTCCCAGCAAAGATGACTAGCTGAAGGAGAGGGGAAGGGGTCCAATTAAAACACACCAAACAGGAAAACCCTCACACCGTCAGATCACAACAACTTGCAAGCTACTGAAAAAAGGAAGTGAAGGGGATCAGTCAGCCACCCGCTCAGGCCCAACAGCTCCTGTTTGATGAAAGAAAAACAGCAAACCTTGATAAAATCAAGTCATGGAAGGGGGGCACGGTGCAAACCAACACACTGGCTTCAAGGAGCACCACCACACTAGAATAGGGCCAGAAAGTCAGCACTGAGTTTACTTGTGCTTCACACAGACACCACGACCAATGAGCTAAAATAATAATGGAATAAGGAATATATGAACAAATTATTACTACAAAAAGAAAGAAAAATAAATTAAATGATATTGTGCAAACAACCCAACGGTCATGTCCTATTTAAATAAAAATCCTGAATGCTCCTTTAATTATGCTCAGCGTTGTCATGACTGTAGATTCCTGTTCCTTGTTTTGCATTCGGTTGTCATGATTTTGTTTTGTGTCTAATTTCTGTGTCTTTGTATCTTGTCTTGTGTCTTGTCTTTCCATGCCCCCTTGTGTCCTTTAAGTTCTCCTGTGTATTTTCCTGTGTTCCCTCTGTCTATTGCTTTGTTCCCTTCATGTTCTCATGTGCTCCTCCCCTTCATTGTCTCACCTGTTGGTCCACCTCACCTGTTCCTCGTCTTGTCATCAGTGTCTGTGTATTTAGTCTCTGTGTTCCCTTCACTCCTTGTCTGGTCATTGTTCTTGTCAGCCCCTGTCTACGTCCATGCTTGACCACGTCTGCGCCTGCTCAGGTTTCAAGTTCCCTCATGGTATGTTTTGATTTCGAGTTTTCCATGTTTGATTTGTACTTTGCCTTTTTCTTTGCATTTTGTTGAACTGTTTTATTTTGCTACTTTGTCTTGCTGTTGTGTTACTACTTTGCCTCTTGCCCCCATTTTGTCTGCTTTTGGTTTTTGGCATCAGCTTTGATATAATAAAGCTCGCTTTTGTTTCCCCATATCCCTGCCTCCCGTGCTTAACTGCATTTGGGTCCACCTTCCCTTATCCATAGTCTTCCCTTAATACCCCGACCTGACAAGCATAGAGCGAGCGGACAGAGCAAAGCAAAGCATTGACAGAACAGCGGAGATTCCCGACGAGCAGACGGCTTAGGGTTGGAAATAAATCACCTATTATAAAAGAATTCCTGGGAGGAAGGTAAATTTCAAATACATAACGGAAGGATTCCAAGGCAGCGGCCCCGTCACGAGAGTGAGAGACACCGGGGATGAAGCAGCAGCTATCACCACAATCGGAGCCAGTTATTTAATGAAAACAAGCAGCATATACGGCAGACGATCAATGAGCAGGCCTACCTCGGCAAAGCAATGCTGAGCGCACATGGGCCGTTACGCACCGCTCTGGGCCACACGTTCCCAACACAGTACCTCCAGCCGGCAGACAGGCCAGCTCCACTGCAAAGCAAGAAAACGCATGTCGATATAATGCCAACAACACCAAATGTGCCGACGTAGCAAGAATGGCAGAGTTTACCTTATGATCTCAGTGAGGAAACACCATCCGACACACACAGGCTCTGAAACAACTAGGGCTGCAGCTATCGATTCTTTTTGTAATCGATTAATCTAGCACTCGATTAATCGAGTAATCGGATATTTTTTTTTCGTTTTTAAACAACCAAAACAAATGATGCATAACGAAAATGATCAAGCATTTCTCAAAAAACAGAGGTATTCATTCCAACTCCAACATTTGGCTCCAAAACTAAGCCCATTTATTAAGTGCTAGTGCCAATAATTAAACAACAATACAGTTCAATCAACTAACTGTAAAACATGTATAACATGTAAAACTGTGAATACAAACTTAAATAGTAAAGGCCATTTGGCCTTGGTTTTGTTTTCTTCATTCATTACAAAAAAAGGATTGCACCTTCTGCAAATTACCCACCTGAGAACAAAGAATGAATATAAAATATCAAGCCAAACAGGTACACAATGTGTACAATTTATTAAAAAATAAATGTAAATAAAACAATTACCGTATTGACCCGAATACAACAAGGTTTTTTTTCAATGAAAATTATGTGAATAAATAAAATAAATTTATGAATAAATTATAAATAAGACTTTTTCAGTCTTCAGTCCCCAAATCCATGATAACCACACTAATCCACCAATCACAAGGAGGCAAATACACTGTGTGGGAAGACTAGGGTCCTACCTACTCCACATTAGAGGTGTCCTCCTGGAACCGAAACTTATCCTGAACTGTCAGGAATCATTTCAAAGTGACACAGACACATTGGATTAGCTGGTGGAGGCGGTGTAATGCACTCAATCACAAAACAGCCAATGTAGTAATTCATGAACATGTCTGTATAAAGTGATGTTTATTTTTGCTCTTCTTCGGCGGCTGTTTCAGTGAGTTTTGGCCACAGAGTGATGAGACGTATACCGTTGAAATTTGTAGAGTCCCAGCTTTCATATGACATGCTGTATATAGCATTAGCATGAAGTAGCGTAATCACTAACACCGATTTTTCGGACATGCGCCATTAGTGTGTTTTTTCTACGTGCTCCTTTAGTTGGTGTCGGAATTGAGTTTGGATTAGGTGAAAATGATTATCATGAGCGTTTAGCCGAGATTCTTCCCGTTAAGTTGGTGCGCTGCATTAATGTGTTGCTACATGGTTAGCTTGCCCTTAAAGGGTGTATAATGCAACATGCGCAGCTCGGGTTGAAGAGGTTAAAAACATCAAAGCTAAACATCATATCTAGTCTCACGACATCACTACAAATACAGAGCTAAAATGTGCCAGCCAGCTAAATTCAAAATATATGACGCGCTGGTGTGCTTCCTGAACAACGGTCCATGTGGCACAATCAGATCCCTTCGCATATAGTGCGCGTCATAGGAATTTAAAGAGGCTTTGAGGCAGAGTTTTTGCCTCGAGGAATTTTTATAATCGAGTAACTCTGATGCAGCCATTGTCGCGGTTTTGTGTTGACAAACGCAGTGGAGAGCATGGCTACTTTGGTGGTATCCTTATGGGAGGGATGACGTATTTCCGCTTTTACGTAGATCCCAGTGGAGAGCTGCACTGTGATAGGTTTCCTTCTTTGACAAACACAACTTGTGTCCAATAGTATTTTTTTAGAAAAAAAAAGAGCAGACCTGAAAATAACAAGTACTTTTCAGCCTTCCTAGAAATTAACTCGAGTAAAAGTAAAATATTTGTCTTGGAAAAGTATTCAGGTAAGAGTAATAAGGTCAAGTAAAGTACAAATCCTCTGGATATGTACTTAAGTACAGTACTCAAGTAAATTTACTCTGCTACTGTCCACCACTGCAACTATGTAGTTAAAAATGTGTTGCAGAAAGCATTTTACACAGTTTATAAAGTTTCAAGTCTAAAAATGTACAGTTTTTTTGTCTTTGTCATCCGCCCATCTCTAATTTACCATTTATTTTTGATGACTTTCTCAATGGACAACAAAAGAAGTGATACTATTGATGTGCTATATCGTCGGCAACTGAATGCGTTTTATTTTCTTAAAGATGTTTCACCTCTCGTCCAAGAGGCTTCTTCTCTACTAACTAACTGGAGGGGAGTCACAGGGTTTTAAACTCGGGGTGGGAGTGTCCTTACAGAGTCCTTAAGGACATGGGAGAGCTGTGAGTTTCAGAGTTGTTAGTTTCCAGTTCGTTAGTATTACCTGGATGACACAGAACCTTGATTATTCAGTTTACCTTTTTTATTATTATTATTATTATTATTATTATTATTATTATTATTATTATTATTATTATTATTATTACGTGTAAAATTTGACATGTCAATATGTTATAATCTTTTTTATTTGTTGTGAATGGTCATATCAGTTCAAACAGCTGCTGGAAGGTGTCATGACTCTAGAGTCATGTTTTTGTTATGTTCTGATTATGGAATTACGTCTTTGTATCATGTCTTGTTGTGTCTTTGTATTGATTTTCCATGACCCTCTGTGTCCTTTAAGTTTCTCCTATGTTCTCCCCTCTGGCTCCCTCTGTCTGTTGTATTGTGCCTTCATGTCCTCCCTCCTCTCTCACCTCACCTGTTCCTCGTGTGTTCATCAGCGTCTGTGTATTTACTCTGGCTGTGTCCAAATTCAGGGGCAGCATCCTTCGGAGTGCGTATTTGAAGTGCAATTACGTCACTAAGCCGCGCGAAGCCTATCCTAATTCAAAGTGTGCTCCAAATGCTCCCCACAAATGCCTCCTTCTTCTGCCTGTTTCTGGAGGACACACCGCTACTATCCTTCGCGGCTACAAATTGCCCAAGATTCATTGCGCGCCTCAAGAGAATAAATAAATAATGGCAACCTCAAGTGGCGCAGATCTCTCATTTAAATGTAAGTATTGGGTCTGTACTCAGTTTTTAGTCATTTGATCGTCAAACGCCAGATATGTTAAACTTCAAGGGACCTTAAAACCTCAACATATCAGTTAAAATACGTTGGTAATGCTCAACTTAATGCCTTTTACTTTCAACCATTAGACGTTCAGAGGTTGACTTATATCTTATATCGTATTGTGACTGTGGAGATGTTATAGACTCGTTTTACTTCATGTACATAAATGGACCACAATGAACAGATTTAGGTCAGGCTGTGATCCGTGAAAAGTCTAGTTAAACGTTGGAATAAAGAGCTGTGTTTATGATTATTATCCTTATGATGATTATATTTTTTTTTGCTGTATTAGAACTCTTTGGTGTGTTTCACATTTCATTGTATTTTAGGGAGCAAACAGAGAAGCTTCATCACTGTCTGAGGTCAGAAACATTTGTTCACAAGGCGAAACATTCCGCTGACTGGATGGGAGTAAGGCTATAATATATTGTAACGTTTCACTGATACGTCCGAGACAAGGAATAACTCTGAAGGAGATGCTTTATATAGCCTCAGCAGCACGAAATACACGATCACTTTATCAGCTCTCAGCAACACACAACTCCCCTCACTCTTTCTTTCAGACTCCCAGACTCACGCCCCCCCCTCCCCCTCTTCACCAACCACCGTCCCGCACGTCGATTGATCTGACCTGCCGTCCAGTGATTGACAGAGAGACCGGAGGGTAACAGGTTGACAGCTAATAGATTTTAACCAGGAACGCTACACTACCCCCCCACCACAAAGTCCCTCGCCCTCGAGGGAGACACAGAACAAGTTATAGCGAGAACCTACAGACATTTCAGCAACCATATGCATTAAGGAAAATGCATAAGCAACATTACTGGGCAAACAGCCAACACTATCCACCCTTTCCCTTTTTTTTTTTTTTTTTAAAACAGATAACAAGGGATTAAAGTCCTTGGACCCCATTTACTTTATTTTTTCTAACTCTAGGAAGGTCCGGGTAGACTACCGGACCCTCCAGTGAGACCAGGGCGCATTCTAGCCCTCTCCAGAACGTGTGGTCTCACTCCTAACTACTTCCTCCACTCAGGGGACCAACAAAGTCTCTGAACCGGTTGGGAGCTCTCCTCTGCCTTTGCGGCCGAGCTGCTTGGGGAGCTGGGTATTCAGGAACTGGTGCCACTGCCATTGGGGAAGGGGGAAAAGGAGCCTGGTGTGAGCGAATGGAAACAGGCTGCTCAGGGGCCTCTGATGTCCGCTGCGCCGGTGAGGAAGAGCACCCTCTATAAAGAGCCAGTCTGTCTCTATGAAGTGCTACCTTCCTTCCCTTAGCAGGCAACTGCACCCTGTAGACAACTTCCCCCAGCCGCTCCAGCACTCTACATGGGCCCACCCACTGGCTGTCCAGCTTAGGACACCGGCCCTTCTTACGCCGAGGGCTGTACACCCAAACCAGCTCTCCAGGCAGAAAGTGTCTCCCTTTAGCCCTCACATCATAGTTCCGTTTTTGTCTCACACCAGCACTCTGCTGCTGCTCCCGTGCAAAACTGTGTGCTGACTCCAGGCGGTCCTGAAGCTTCCTGGCATACTCAGGACCAGAGAGTGTGTCCAGAACATCTGGGGGCCGGCCAAATGCCACCACTGCCGGGGTGCGGAGCTCTCTCCCCAGCATGAGGAGAGCAGGGGTGCAGGATGTGGTCTCTTGAACTGCAGAACGACACGCCAAGAGCACCAGGGGCAGATGGTCATCCCAGTCCCGCTGGTGTTGTGCTGTGAGAATGGCCAGTTGCTGTCCCAAGGTGCGGTGAAATCTCTCCACCAACCCGTCACTCTGGGGCCGCAAAGGAGTGGTGCGAGTCTTGTGTGCTCCCAGCCGTTCACACATGGTGGCAAACACCCGGGACTCAAAATTTCTCCCCTGGTCGGAGTGTATGGTCTCAGGCACTCCAAAACGGCTGAACATGCCCTCCACCAGGGCATCCACCACGGTCTCTGCTTCCTGATCTGGCAGAGCGTAGGCCTCGGGCCACTTTGTGAAGTAGTCTATGGCGGAGAGAACGTAGCGGTTCCCTTTGTCTGAGCGGGGTAAAGGGCCCACTACATCCACCGCCACTCTCTCCATCGGGCCCCCCACCAGAAACTGTTGGAGTGGTGCATGAGAGCGGCCAGAGGGACCCTTACGGGCTGTGCAGGGGTCACAGCAGCGGCAAAAATCCTCCACGTCCCTCCTGCATTGACCCCAGTAGAAGCTCTGGCGGAGGCGGCGGAGTGTCTTTGTAACTCCAAAATGCCCGGATCCTGCAGCTCCATGCACGGCCTTGAGCACCCGTTCACGCAGGCCCTTGGGGACCACCACCTGCCAACGCTCCTCCCCGGTTGCAGGCTCCTTCCATGCCCGCTGCAGCACTCCATAATGCAGGCGCAGAGCATCGAACTTGGACCACAGTCCCTTGGTCGTTGTGGAGAAGGCTGCCACTTCTTCCCATGGTGGTCGCTGCTGTGCCTCCACCCACTGCAGAACGGGCTGAAGGTCCACATCTTGTACCTGCTGTTGTCTCCACTCTGCCATGTCCACAGTCTGTAACTCCCGACATATGATCTCCTCCCCTTGCTGCTCGGTGGAGCCGTCTTCCTCCTCTCCCCGCAGCTCTCCCTCTCTCACCTCTTTCTTCTCGCAGTAGCGACACCCGTCCGCTGCACATGGTCGGCGCGAGAGAGCATCTGCGTTTGCGTGGCGTGCCCCAGCCCGGTGCTCCACATTGAAGTTGAAAGCCTGGAGTTCCTCTAACCACCGGGCCACTTGCCCCTCCGGCTCCTTGAATGTCATGAGCCACTGAAGAGCAGAATGGTCAGTCCGCACCTTGAACAACAAACCACACAGGTAATATTTGAAGTGTCTGATTGCCAGTACCACCGCCAAGAGCTCCCTGCGGGTGACGCAGTATCGCCTCTCATGCTTGTTGAATGCTCGGCTGAAGTAAGCGACCACCCGCTCTCCTTTCTGCCCCACCTGGGACAGCACACCTCCCACACCGACGCCGCTCGCGTCTGTATCCAGGATGAAAGGCAAGGTGGGGTTAGCTGGGGCCAGCACTGGAGCCTCACTCAGGGCACGCTGGAGGCTACTGAACGCCTCCTGACATTTCTCAGTCCATACAAAGTCTCTGTCTTTTTGCAGGAGCTGGAACAGGGGTGCGGCGGTGCAGGCAAAACCCCGTACAAACCTCCGATAGTAAGAAGCCAAGCCCAAGAAACTTTTCAGCTGCTTCTGGTTGATGGGGTTGGGCCAATCAGTGACAGCCTGCACCTTTTCCTTCATGGTGCCGATGCCCTCCCCTCCCACCTTGTGCCCCAGAAAGTACACCTCCCGCTGCATGAAGTGACACTTATCTGGGTGCAGCCTCAGGCCAGCTGCTCTGATTTTTGTCAACACCAGCTGCAGGGAACCCAGGGCAGCCTCGAAGGAGCTGCCATGCACCAGGATGTCATCAAGATAGACCAGGCACTGCTGACGGGGTACACCAGCCAGCACCTTATCCATCAACCTGGCAAAAGTGGCAGGAGCATTACACAGTCCAAAACAGAGAACTTTGAACTGCCACAGCCCCCGCCCGGTGCAGAAGGCGGTCTTGGGCCTGGACTCAGCCGCGAGGGGTACCTGGTAATATCCGCTGCGGAGGTCCAGGGATGAGAACCAGGAGGACCCTGAGACCAGATCCAGTGACTCATCAATGCGAGGCAGGGGGTATGAATCCTTCTTGGTTACTCCATTCACTGGTCTGTAATCCGAGCAGAGCCGCCAGCCGACTTTCTTAGGGACCATGACAACGGCTGCTGCCCATGGACTATCTGAAGGCTCAATGAGGTCTGCCTGCAGCATTTTTTCCACAGCTTCATCACAAGCCTGCTGGCGAGCCAGGGGGAGGCGTCGAGGGCGACACTTGATAGGCTGTGCATCCCCTGTGTCGACCTCGTGCTGCAAAAGATGAGTTCTCCCCACCTCTCCATCACTCAGAGCAAAACAGTCTCGAAACTCCAGCAGCACCTGTAACAGCTGTTCCTGCTGCTGTGGGTCCAGGCTGCTACAGTTCCTCTCCCATATCTTTCTCACTGCAGCCAACACCCTCTCCTCTCCTGTCTGTGGTAACGAGGGTGGGGCTGCCACGGAGAGATCCCTGCTTGAGCTGATGGAGCAATTCTCCATTTGGGGGTGAGACACCGGAGACAGGGCCCAGGGAAGGGAATGTACAACGACAGTCTCTACTGCATTAGCTGCATGACGACCAGGGGGCGTGTCGGGAAGAAGCCTGGGGGACAAGGAGATAACTGGCCCCTCTTGAAAACGTACGCTCCCTCTTAGGAGATCCAGCTGGCAGCCTGCAGCCCTTAAGAAGTCGAGACCCAGGATACATGGGTCCTGCACTGCAGCTATCCATGCTGGGTGATGCAGTGTTCTTCCCCCCACAGTCACAGACAGCACGCCCCTGCCCTTCATAGGAGCAAGCTCACCTGTGACTGTGCGCAGTCGCACTGAGGTGGGCTCGAGCCGTGTCCCCTCTGGTACCACATCTGGTCTCACCACAGTCACCGTTGACCCTGTATCCAATAGCGCCAAGCAGGGCACTCCCTCCACTGTGACAGGAATGTAACAAGAGTCACCTGCAGAGGCTCGTCCCACCGTGACAACTGGCTCCCGGTCTGAGTTGTTAGAGTCATCCGTTTCTGGGGGAAGTGGTGCCCGGCTCCCCCGGCTGTGATGTTGGGCACCTTCCGACTGTGGTGCGGGATGTGGCAGCTGTGTTACAGATGGGGCTGATGTTTGGGTCCGCATACCCCCCACTATGCGGGCCCTGAGCCGTTTCCCTGAGCCTGGCGTGACTTGGGGCACTCTCTGACCAAATGTCCCGGTTGGCCACACCCCCAACAGACCCTGGGCCCTGGGCGTGTTCTGCGTGCTGTCTGTAGTGACACAGCCCTTAGCAGTCCCGTTACTTCATCAACCCACGCCGGCCTCTCTTCTAGTGGGGGGCTCCCCACTGCAGCCCTTACAGCAGGTGAGTTCTTCTCTTGACAGCTCGCCCCAGCCACACCCCACACATTCTCCCTCTCCACAGCCATCTCCAAGGCTGCCTGCAAGGTCTGGGGGTGCTGTAACTGCACCTGGACACGCAACTCAGTGGGGAAGAGGGCCCTGATAAACTGATCCCGTGCCAGCTCACTCTGTACTCCTGGGGGCATATGAGCATACGCCCGCCGCGTCAGGCTCTCTATGTCGTTGGCCAACACCCGCAGCGGCTCCCCGGTCTTTCTGCCCCGGTTATTCAGTTCATTTCGCAGGAGCTCAGGCTGTACACACTGTCCAAATCGCCTCTGTAAAGCTCCCACTAAAGCACCATAGTCTTGTCTATCCCTGGGGCTCAGCAGCAGAAGACAGGACAGTGCATCATCCGTTAGGCACAGAGCCAGCTGCAGCGCCTTATTGTCCATTGACCATCCTTCTGCATGTGCTAACAACTCAAACTGGGCGAGGAAAGCCTCCCAGTCTGATTTACCGGAGTACTTGGGGGTCTTGATGGCTGAGACCACAACTGGGTGTAGAGCACCATCACGTCTGCTGCCAACCTCCGCCCGTTGGTCACTTCCGGTGCGGCGAGGAGTGGCGCGAATCGCCGATGAAGGGGTCAGGCCGGCCTCGTTAGCCATTTTCACCGCGGCGCCTCTCAGCCGATCCCTCGCTGCGTGAGCAGCTCTTGCGAACTCACTGGTCATGTCCTCCGACCACCCGCAAGCACCGCCGTCCCCCTCGTCCGTCCTCACCTCGTCCTTCACTTTCTTTCCCCGTCTGCCATCCATGACTCGCGTCAGCTAGCGCCAGCTAACAGGCTAACTCGATAGCGATGCCGAACCAGCCGTACAGGATGCCGTCTTCTGTCCGAAGTCACTTCTGACACCAGTGTAACGTTTCACTGATACGTCCGAGACAAGGAATAACTCTGAAGGAGATGCTTTATTTAGCCTCAGCAGCACGAAATACACGATCACTTTATCAGCTCTCAGCAACACACAACTCCCCTCACTCTTTCTTTCAGACTCCCAGACTCACGCCCCCCCCCTCCCCCTCTTCACCAACCACCGTCCCGCACGTCGATTGATCTGACCTGCCGTCCAGTGATTGACAGAGAGACCGGAGGGTAACAGGTTGACAGCTAATAGATTTTAACCAGGAACGCTACAATATAATACTAAATAGCCGATTTGTCAGTCCTGATGTCACTTTTTGTAAATCTTTGCATCCCTGTGTTAATGTGATCTTGTGTTAACCTTTTCTCTTGCTTCGAGGAGGAAGAGGACACGAGGCTGCAGAGAGGATGGAGAGGCTCTTCTCTGCACCAGACAACAATCCTGGCATTATTTCGGTTATTTAGTTTATTTATGAGTTATTTTTAAATTATTTGTTCATAATTGTTCATTTTATATAATTCATGAAATAAAATATTGTTTTATTGTTACACATTGTCTATTCCATTCAGTATTCACAGCTTAAGTAGAATTTATAACAGCAAACAGCATCAAGTGCGACTTTTCAGGGACAACAAGGGATTGAATGTTTTCTTTTATTATTAAGGTCTTAACATTTACAACTATTTACAAAATTACAGCATAAATAACTATTTACAGATTATTATTCACTATTAACAAAAACAATTATCATTAAAAACAATATTAAAACAGTAACAGGTGATGGACAGTAACAGGCTGAGCAGGAGTCCCTGCAGTGCTGCTGGGCTGGATGGTGTCAGTGGGACATCATCTGGGTCGGTACTCAGGGTGTTTGGGGGTCCAGTCTCCTCTGTCCACCACATCGTCCGTCAACTGGGTCTGCAGTTCTGACTCCATCCACGGCTGCCAGGTCACTAAGAATGTTTTAAGAAGAGGCAATTTCAATAATAATAATAATAATAATAATAATAATAAATCATTACAACAAACAAAACTATCTACCAAACACTTTAAATAGGAATGACACCTTTTAAAATGTAAATAAAACCCTAAGTGGCGATCAGCAGTTTATATGTCAGCATTAACGTAATGTATCGGTATGTTAATGAGCCCAAACTGTTAGCTAATGATAATAATGATGATATTGATAACATTACTGTGGGTTCAATAACAGGTTTACCTCTCCACGGTCCTCTCAGCCGGAGATAAACCAGAGCCGCTTCTCCTCTTCCTCCACAAGCAGGAGGATTAAAAAGGAAATCAGGAATTCCTGAAGCTCAAACAGATCTGACTGTCAAACTTTACTCTTCTTCTCACTTTCGCGGACCTTACCTCACCAGAAATAGTGAGGTGCGGGTAGGGGCGGGAACATCTGGTGACGCAACCAGGAAATGCTGTGAAGGGTAGACCGTCCAATTTCACAACAGGCTGACGCTGCCTGCAGGTCTGTCTGAAGGACCCTGCCTTTGTTGGCCGCGAAGGATGGGTCCTTGAAGGATGCTGCCCCTGAATTGATACACAGCCACTGTGTCTTCCCTTCGCTCCTTGTCGTATGGTGTTATTTGTGTCAAAAGTCGCGCGAGCGAAAACACATGTGCACGCGCGCAGATCTCACTCTCGTAAACTATTCCGTGTCACACGCGCAGATTTCAACTGCCGCGCGCACTAGTTTGATTTTCGCACACATATTCAGTAACAGAGTGAAGCAGAGGCAGGTGCGCGCGAGTAAAAAGCAACAACCTCATGCACAACAAGGCTGTGCAGCTGCTTTGTGCGCGCTCTCTCTCTCCTCTGTGTTTGCTCGCGGTGGAGTTCTGCTCGCTTGAAGCAAAGACTTTTGACATTTTGGGCGCGGAGACCAAGGCTGACCCCGGCCCTCTTATGATTGATCATTTTCCAGCCCTTGATTTTACTTGGGACGGGATGCACTGAAACACAAAAAACAAACAGGCTTTTCCAGCAATGCCATAACGAACATGTACGTTTTACAGTTTACAAGAAGGCATCAGGTATTTCAACTTTGCCATTTAACAACATTAAGTTTATCCTCATGATGTGACAACTCTTAAAATCACGTGATTTGTTAAGGGAGTCTGGGATATTAGTGAGTTCACTTCATTACTGGGGCCATGTCCATGACATGGACAGGAAATGTGAGAATATGGTGCATAGTTCCTCTGGAAAACCTTTAACTCTTAACTAATTTTACGCTAATGTAACACAAATACTCTCTACCTTGAATAAGGAATAATTATTTGTGAATAAAAAAAAAACTGCTTGTTGGTTCATTTGAGCTCAAATCTCATTAACACTGACACAGCCTGTATGCAAGAGAGGCTGTCTGTTTCATTTCATGCCATAAAAGTAATTTAACACTTCCCATGTTAACTCACCTGTTTTTCCAGTGTCCTATGTCTGTCAGTGTCAGTCATGCAGTACAGTGCTGACAAAGTCAATGGTCTGATAACATCAGTGAACCAAACTGAGAGAAGTGCCTAAAAGTGTGTGTTAAAACTGTCAGCTCTCTTCAGATACAGCAGCTGTGAGGAGAAACATCTGATAAAACATGTTGGATCCTGTTTGAGTCTCCACAACCGAGCTGACAGCAACAAAACAAAACACAACTTTAACTTCAGCCAGTGTTAAAAGCACCCAGAAGTCATCACTGAGTAGAAGTGAAGATATCAAGTTCAAATAATATTTTGATCAAGTGAAAAGTGAAACATCCGGATATTGCTCAAGTAAATGTAGCATAAGTATTTACCAGCTGTGTATAAAGGAGCTAAACGTTAAACATTGTAGAAACACAAGCCTTTTGTCTCTGCATCTTAAAGTGGTCTCATTTCGGCCATGATTATGAGACATTTGACTGCACTATGAATACTACATTTTGCTGATAGTACTTACACATTTTTGCTTGTATATTTGTTGATGAAGGTTCTGAGTCATCCAGGTCATACTAACTAACTGGGAATGCCTCTGTTTGCTTATATTGTTGATATTGTATATTTAATAGTCACTGTTTGTTTATTGTTTATTGTCTTCAATCATGCACCTTATTCACCAAGACAAGTTCCTCGTTGGTGTAAAATCCTTCTTGGCAATGAATCTGTTTCTGATTCTGATTTCTGAACGACTCTGAAACTCAAAACTCTCCCGTGTCTTTAATGACTCTGTCAGGACACTCCCACACAGAGTTTAAAACCCTGCGACTCCCCTCCAGTTAGATAGAACTGAAGAAGCCTCTTGGACGAGAGGTGAAACATCTTCATCAAACTGAAACATGTCCAGTTACCTTCGATACAGCACATCACTGATATTGCATTCTTTGTTGTCCATGCAGAAAGTCACCAGACTTCCATGAAAAAATTGTAAATTTTGAACTGTATAAAGTTTGTGCAACACTGTCTGCAGCACATTCTTAACTAAATGGACATAGTTGTTAATTCAGCCAATGTCATACATGAATATATTTCTTTCTTTGTGTAATAAAACGTATCCAGTTCCCTCTGTTATGATCTAAGGCTGCAGTTGTCTGTGTTTGGTTGTGCTTGTGTGTTTCCTGTCTGCTTACAGAGGTGCTGGAGGGCTGGGCGGAGCCTGCAGTCTCGGGAAGGAGCTCACAGACACACACACACACACACACGTACACCTGAGGCAGGTTAAGTGATCCAAATGCGATACATGGCTCAGTCCAGCATTTGCTAAAAACTCCAGAGTGTATGAATGTTCCTCCAGTGTTTTCCATTAACTGCGTCTACTCTTGCCTCCAGTGACCTCCTGCTATCCTGTGCAATCCTCCGCACCTCTGCAGCCCCCCACCTGTCCTCCGCTCTCCTGCAGCCCCCACCTGTCCTCCGCACCTCTGCAGCCGCCCACCTGTCCTCCCCTCTCCTGCAGCCCCCCACCTGTCCTCCGCTCTCCTGCAGCCCCCCACCTGTCCTCTGCTCTCCTGCAGCCCCCCACCTGTCCTCTGCTCTCCTGCAGCCCCCCACCTGTCCTCCGCACCTCTGCAGCGCCCCACCTGTCCTCCGCACCTCTGCAGCCCCCCACCTGTCCTCTGCTCTCCTGCAGCCCCCCACCTGTCCTCCGCACCTCTGCAGCGCCCCACCTGTCCTCCGCACCTCTGCAGCCCCCCACCTGTCCTACGCACCTCTGCAGCCCCCACCTGTCCTCTGCTCTCCTGCAGCCCCCCACCTGTCATCCGCACCTCTGCAGCCCCCCACCTGTCCTCCGCACCTCTGCAGCCCCCCACCTGTCCTCCGCACCTCTGCAGCCCCCCACCTGTCCTCTGCTCTCCTGCAGCCCCCCACCTGTCCTCTGCACCTCTGCAGCCCCCCACCTGTCCTCTGCTCTCCTGCAGCCCCCCCACCTGTCCTCTGCTCTTCTGCAGCCCCCCACCTGTCCTCCGCACCTCTGCAGCCCCCCACCTGTCCTCTGCTCTCCTGCAGCCCCCCACCTGTACTCTGCTCTCCTGCAGCCCCCCACCTGTCCTCCGCACCTCTGCAGCCCCCCACCTGTCCTCCGCACTTCTGCAGCCCCCCACCTGTCCTCTGCTCTCCTGCAGCCCCCCACCTGTCCTCTGCTCTCCTGCAGCCCCCCACCTGTCCTCCGCACTTCTGCAGCCCCCCACCTGTCCTCTGCTCTCCTGCAGCCCCCCACCTGTCCTCCGCACCTCTGCAGCCCCCCACCTGTCCTCCGCACCTCTGCAGCCCCCCGACTGTCCTCTGCTCTCCTGCAGCCCCCCCACCTGTCCTCCGCTCTCCTGCAGCCCCCCACCTGTCCTCCGCTCTCCTGCAGCCCCCCCACCTGTCCTCCGCTCTCCTGCAGCCCCCCACCTGTCCTCCGCACCTCTGCAGCCCCCCACCTGTCCTCCGCTCTCCTGCAGCCCCCCACCTGTCCTCCGCACCTCTGCAGCCCCCCACCTGTCCTCCGCTCTCCTCAGAGCGCCTTCACTCCTCAGACTCAGTCCCAGCTCTCCCCCTGTGACTCTATTTTGTGTGTGAATAAAGCACCTGTGCACCTTGGCATCCTGCTCCAGCGTCTGTCGGCTTTTGGGTTCCTTCTGCGTTACTGAAGCCGAACACTTTCAGTGATATTTGCATACAGAGCTGTAAAGAGCAATCACTATGCATGTTTAAGCCAGAAACATAAACAAAAAGTACAAACCAGGCAGCGATTCGTGCTCCATTATCCAGTATCTAACAACTACAACTCAGGACCAAGACAGAAACAAGCCGAAACATTGCTGCAGAATTGATTTGTTTATATTGTTATAATCATTATTAACCGGTGTTAATGAAGAAACCTCGTTTTCTCATTTTGCTTCTTGATGCATTGTTTATACAATAGAATAATAAGTGTGTGTTAAAGATTTTGCTTCAGCAAAACCTACAACTGCACTCAGTGTGACAATATTTAGTGTATTTCAAACTGTGTTTAAGTTTTCTTTGATATTACATTGAGCTCTATATGTCCAGATGCACTGAGGTGAGAGACAGCAGAACAGGTGAAATCTCTAAGTGATATGAACAGATCAACCAGTGACGCTGACGTGGTTATGATATTTGCATTATTTTGAATTGAGCGGGGAAATGCAAACTGTACCTTTACATCTGCACAGCAGGGAAGTCTGGATTTTTTGATGGGCTGAAGTACGACACAGAAACCTACTGTAGTTTTAGAAACCCCCTATAGTCTAATTAGTCATATATTTAATGAACATTTTTGATCCATTATGATTTTTGCATTTCCAACATATTTTGAAGTAGCTATTTATTTGTTCCTTGCACTGATTTATTTCATTTTCATGTCCTTGGGAGAGATGCACTTGTGTGGCAAGATTATATGCAGAACTCAAACACTGACACAGCACACATCGGGGTGTATTGTATTTCTTTATCTAGGATGTGAGCGCAAATAAACAATACAATGAAAGGAGGATGTTCAATAAGCTCAACCTAGTCTAAGAGTGGGTGGAGAGTTTCACCTGGAAGACACATGTTCTGCTACCAAACTCAGTCATTGTTACACACTGCACTGATGCTGAACTCCTCCCCTGTAAGGTAAACCTGTTCACCCACTTTAAATAGTTCGGTTGAAGCATCATGATCTGTGGATGATGGAGTCAATGTTTCTGGCTTTGCTGTTCACCTGTATGAACCTTACAGGTAGGTTTTTATTACTCACAGACAGTTGTTGTTCATTCTGAAGGTAAACTGCTGCACTCCTGTAGCTGAAGACTGAAGACTTCACTCTGAACATTTTCTTCTACTTCAGCAAAACCTACAACTGCACTCAGTGTGACAATATTTAGAGTATTTCAAACTTTTGTTTTGTTTTCTTTGATATTACATTGAGCTCTATATATCCAGAAGCACTGAGGTGAGAGGAGGCAGAATAGGTGAAAACAGATCAACCAGTGACGCTGATGTGATTATAATATTTGCGTTATTTTGAATTGAACAGGGAAAAATAGATGCACATGTGGCAGGATTAAACTCAAACACTGACACAACACACATCAGGGTGTATTGTATTCCTTCTTCTAGGATGTGAGCACAAATAAATAATGCAATGAAAGGAGGATGTTCAATAATCTCAAGCGTGAATATCAGTCATGTAAAAGTGGGTGGAGAGAATCACCCAGCAGACATATCCAACATGTTCTGCTACCAAACCCATTTTTGCACACTGCACTGATGCTGAACTCCTCCCCTCGTGCACATTAAGGTAAAATCTGCTCACCCACTTTGAATGATTCAGTTGGAGCATCATGATCTGTGGAGGATGATGGAGTCAATGTTTCTGGCTTTGCTGTTCACCTGTCTGAACCCTACAGGTAGGATTTTATTACTCACACAGACAGTTGTTGTTCATTCTGAAGGTAAACTGCTGCACTTCTGTAGCTGAAGACTGAAGATTCACTCTGAACATTAATATTGACCTGTAATCATGTGATGAAAATGGCAGAGCTTAAATTTAAACTGATGTTGCTCTAAAGCTAAAATGAGTCTGTTTTCTTGTCTGTGAGAGAAGACATTTGAATTTGAATTTCTTTTTATCTGTGTGTTGTTAAAACAGGTATTTTTACTGTCAGCTAAGTTCAGGTTCAGTGTATAAATCTCTGTCCAGAGGGAAGAAACTAAATTCATTGTGGAAAAGATTAAAGTTGCCAGACAATACAACAATAATATTTAGCAGAACTGATCTGCAGTTTGATGATGTCTGTTGACACATGTTGTGTATGATATTAAACATTTATTGTATCTTTGTAATTCTCATTGTGCAATACAGGAAATTGGAACATAACAGTAGCTCATTGCAGCTCAGCCTCAGTGTTCCCAACAATATTTTTACTTTCACAAGTTCACGGTCTGATCACAGAGTGTTTAAATGCTGACCGAGGAAAAACTCAGAACTCAGAAGTGTTTAAACTACACGAACAGGTTCCTGTTTTATGCTTGTGAGTATGTGTCGGAGTGTTGACATGGAGATATTAAAGTAAACTTCCTCAAAACTGACACATCCATCCTGCACCACCTTCTCATCAGACGCCTCCATCACACCTGCTCTGACTCCTCGTCTTCTGCTCAGCCAGAGGAGATAACAGCTGACAAAATGCTGCGTATTTTGTGATATATGAATATCTTAGATAGATCAGATTGTCAGAATAACAAACCGAATTCATTATATCTAATGAAATATATAATAACGTGCTCCTGTCTCCTGTTTGTTCTTCAGTTTTACTTGCAGCTCAAACACAGCTGATTGGTTCACATCAACCAATCGTAGCCCTGGTCGGTGATGATGTTCTTCTTCCATGTCACCTTGAACCTGCAGTCAGTGTCACTTATGAGACAGTGGTGTGGTCCAAAGCAGGTTTGGAGCCAAAGTACGTCTACTATCACCACGATGGACGACAGCTGTTTGAGAAACAAAATCCATCTTATTCTTTACGCACAAGACTGTTTAGGGATGAGCTGCCGAGAGGAAACGTCTCCATGAAAATATTTAAAGTGGAACTGTCTGATGCTGGAACCTACAAATGTTCTCTGCCTGCAATGAAGAAGGAAGCTGAGGTGGAACTTATTGTTGGTAAGTCTAAAAGGTAGAATGGGATCATTTTACCCAGCGATTAACCCCCCGACTACATTTTAATGGAAACTTGAATGAATATATGTTACTCAGATATTCATAGATGTACTTCATACTGTTACGACCAGGGCCTAGGGAAAACCCTGGCGCAACAAGAAAATGAGACTCCCCTCTTCCTGTCTCATTTTCTTGTTGCGCCAGGGTTTCCCCTAGGCCCTGGTCGTAACAATACTTTTTAATCATTATTGAGAAACAAAGTGTTTACTGATGCCTCGACACAAAGTCTAGTGAGTGATCTTTGTTTCCCCAGGACAGTCTGATGTGATTGGCTCAGACCAACCAGTTAAAGTACTGGTCAGTGATGACATCATCCTGCCATGTCACCTGGAGCCTCCACTGGATGTAACAACACTATCAGTGGAGTGGAGACGTGGTCCAGCCCTGGTCCACGTCTATAGAAACAGGAGGGATGATCCAGTTTCTCAGGACCAGAACTTCAAAGGTAGAACTTCTCTCTTCCAAGATGAGATGACCAGAGGAAACATTTCTCTAAAACTGACCAACGTCACTGAGCAGGATGCAGGAAATTACACCTGCTCTGTTCCCAAACTGCAAAGAAGCTCCGTTACACTTGTTGGTGAGTACAGATAAACTGAAGCAATTTGAAATGGAATAAGATAAAATATTAAATACTTGTTCAAAGTACTTTAGCACTAAAGGTCTAGTGTGTATGATTTAGTGGGATCTAGTGGTTTGGTTGCAGAAGCAATTGAACACTCCTTGTCTCACAACTCAAACACCAGAATAAATGCTGTCAAAGTGTTTGGGTTCAGTCAGGATTCAGAAAACGTCTTGTTTTGGCTTCAAATACCTGTTTTGGTCGCCACAAACAAGCTGCAGATGGCCTGATTTACCATAAAGTTAAAGGAGTGGATTAGGTCTTATGTAAAAAAAAATAAAAAAAAAATAAAGAAATTGAGACATTTCTAACAAAAAGTTGAAATTCTGAGAAAAAGTTGCAGTTCTGAGTTTAAAGTATTTCCTCAACAGAAACTGTTCTTGTTGGCCCTGATGTTTTCACACATTTTAACATCTTATTTCATTTCCATCCACAGAGCCACAACTACCCCGTGGTAAGTGTTTACTGCACACAGATATCATCAGTGTGTCATTCAACAGGTGAATTGTTCAGTGGTCAGGTGTTAAAGCACCATCTGCTGGACAGCTGTTGAACCTGTTCAGGGAGTTTTACCTTCATCAGAGTGGTCTGAAGAGGAATTAGTTCATTATTTGTCAAATTAAAATTCTCTTATTACTTGAAGACTTGTGGTGACCAGTGTTTTCAGAGAACAGTCTGCCTCCTAAAGTCAGAGGAGCATTTCAGTGCTCTGACAGGTTCAGTGGGACCGACTCTGAGTTTATACTTTATTCCTGAATGGATGATTCATGTTTGAGAAATGGATGGATGTTATCTTTGAAGCCCAAAATGAAGAACAAATCCTGACTTGTTTCTCTGTTCTTTCAGGTTTTCACTCCACTTTTATAGTTATCATTGCTGTTATTGCACTTGTTATTGGCGCGTTTCTTTTCGCATTCCTGAAGAAGAAAAAAATCAGTAAGTCACACATTTCTTCTCTCTTTATTTTTCCTTGTCTGTCTTAAAACACTGCTGCATCTGATAACATTAAAAGCAAAATCACATAGTGATGAATATTTATTATTTTTATTTGGACACTACTGTCATAAAAACAGATCCCAGCTTTCTGTAAGTATTTATCAGATGAAAAGTAATGTTAAGTACAGTGTTATGTCTTGATGTAAACCTGCATGCTCAGATTGTCGAGGTTGTACAATCTCTAAAACTCTGAGCTAATACAGCCTGAAACAGAGACAATAACTTCAGGCAGCAACATGCTAACAGCTAACCTGAAATGGACTTTTGATCAAAAACCGGCTTCATCAGACATTAATGTGAGAAATAACTTTTAATAATTTTTTTTTGTTTTAACACAGGAGAAAGACAAACGTCTGATCACAGTGCAGTCGGTGATGATGAAGAGAAACAGTTCCTGAAGCCTCCCTGGACTGACAACAGCACCACTAACAAGCTGACCATAGAGATGGCTGAGGTCAAGACAGAGCTGCATGAGAAAGAGGAGAAGATCCTCCAACAATAGAACATCGACATGAGGCGTATCCACAGCAGCCCTGCCATTCTGGATATCAGGCTCTCCACAGGTCTCTGCTGCCAAGACCAGTCCACTGCAACCAACAGCAGTCCAACATCTGGCAACTTCCTCCAGAACAAGGATCCAAACGGTGACAGGATGAAGTGTCGTCATTTATCAGAGCCGACCGACAACCACTTTGCAGCTCTCAATGAAGCTCAAACAATACCTGTTAGTTTCAGGTGAAACAAAAATGAAAAGATAATTCTAAGTATTTTACTCCATTCCACACCCTGCACACTGGACCTTTAACGTTCAGTAGTTGAGTAAATATTCTAAGTTACTTTCTGTCTTTTCAGCTCTGCACTCTTTACTGGCTTCATGAGCACTTTGATTGATGAGAGGCGACAATAAGAAGTACTTATGCTCATTATTTGTAGGTGGCATCCTCTGAATTTACACTTTAATTTCCTAGATCAACACGAATGACTTTACTATTTAATTTCTACATTTATGTATTGTTATTTTGTGTCACTTAAGAAAATGGTGTTTTTGTTCCATTTCATATAAATATTACCTGAAAAAACAACACCGAAATGTATTAAAGTTTCCAAGTTAATGTGGTAAAAACAAAGCAACTTATTTAAACCAGACTCAGTCTCATCTGTGATACTGAGTGACCAAACTGTTTAATTATGTGAGAACTCACACAGATGACAAACTGAGTGTTTTTTTGTTTTATATGTAAGAGAGTCTGTCAGAGTTTTAATCAGGAAGCTGAAGAGAGTTAGAGTCAGTGTTGACCTCTTAAGAATATGTTAAACAAAACCACACAAGTTTCCAATCACACTGTAAAACACAAGCTGATTGAATGAAGCTAAACCTGTGAAAGTGAACATTCCTGCTTGGTTCTCACATTACTCCTTTTTACTGATGTTGGGCCTCACCTTACACAAGGCCTGGTTAAGGTGTGTTTAACAACAATAAAAGGGGGATTTAGGTTAAATTAGGCTATCAATAATAATTAATGATTATTTGGGATAATTATTAATTATGATAAATAATATGATCCAATTTGCATTAGATCACCTCGGGGCACCACCCTTGAAGAAGGGAAAAAGATAGCAATTTTACTAAATCAGTCTCATAAAAACGTACTGAACTGTTTATAACTCTGGTTAATAATTAACTTAATAACTACAACCAAATTCACCATAACAGCTAGTAATGGTTGAAGGATTTTGGAGTTCTTGACAGGGTAGAGGTTGGCAACATTCACTCATGTACAATATTAAATAGACAGCAAGAAGGTTCAAGATCTTTTATTTAACACAAAATGGAAACACACAATCTAACTAACATGTACTATACCAGTGTGTGTGTGTGTGTGTGTGTGTGTGTGTGTGTGTGTGTGTGTGTGTGTGTGCGAGTGCCTGGCAGAACAAAGGAAAAATGGCGGTCAATGATATCACATGTGGGTGTGATATGCTCTAGCCTCAAGGAATGTGTGTGTCTGTGAGTATGTATGTGTGTGTGACGTGGTGCCAGGTTATAGAAGATGGTTAGTTGCATGCAGAGACCCTGAGTCGGTGTGAAACATAATTCAACTAATGTCGAATTAGCCGTCTAGGAAAGCAAACTACCAATAACTTGACTCGAGGTCACCATAACACCAAAACATTGAACAAACACATCAATTGAACACAATACATCAACCAGAGTTTAAAGTCCTGTGCTTAGCCGTGCTATGGTTTGCTATCTAAGCCCAGTTCAACGTTACCAGTCTTTGAGGAGAAGGTGCTGGCGGTTGCAGGAGAAAGTTGGGGCTCCAAGGTTGAACAAGCTGCTCTTGCTGTGCAAGGTTTGATGAAAGTCGGCAGAGGAGGAAACTGGTCGCTCCTTTACTTTGTAAGGATAGCAGCTCGGTGCTAACCTGCTTGGTGTTCCTTAGATCCTCAGATTGGCAGGACCTCGTGTCGCTGCAGTGAGGAGAAGTTCTTTGGGCCTGCTGCCAATGCAGCTTGCAGCTCTCCACAGCTTGTTGGGCCCAGAAGAAGGGATCTAGAAGGCAGGCAGCCCCGTGGGGGGAGGTGGAGAGGAGCCCTTGAAGATCCAAAGTTAAAGGAGTAGAGCGCGTTGAGTGAGAGAGTGAACATTGAATGCTCTGGGGTTTTGACTACCTGATCAGCAGGGGGTCTGTCACCCTGACCAATGGTAGCTCAAACCTGAATTCTGCACCTAGGTGTGAAGAATGGGGAATTCTGGGACACTGAGTTCATTTCAGAGTCCATTTTGAAATCCACAATGAATGACTTCATCTGTGGGTCCCAACACTGACGTCATGTCATTCTGTAATATTTTCGTTAACATTGTTCTTATTTTAAAGAGTGAGAACTGTTGTTCTGTTTGTGAGTTTGACAATGTCCTGTGTTTGTTTCCACTTCTGATCATGTCTCTTTAGAAATGTATTAATTTGTAGTTTTTTTTAATAGACTGACACAAAAAGTCAGAATTCTGAGAAAGTGAAGTCAATAGGTTACAAATGTAAATACCATTTTTCTTTATTCTATCAATCAACGTTTACCTCATAATGACATCTTCCCTCTGAACCAGCTGCGTACTTCATAAAGAATATGTTATACCGTCATCAAACTGATGATCCACGGTGCTACAATTCAACAAGGATAGAGAGAAACACTAAAACACAGAGCTTTAATACCAGAGTAAACACACATTAATATTGTCCTCTGATTGTAAAGTTATGTTGACTTGTATGAACACTTGTGTTGAATGGTTTGTCCAAGTTGTGACGTTTCTTTAAACGCAGCAGCTGTGAATGCAGAACAAAGTTCATAACGGATTTATCCATCCCTCATCTGAAGCAGTGTAATATTTCCTCTGCTGTAAAACTGACAAAAAATAAAAATAGATTTATTGTTCCATTGTGTTTCGAAAATGTTTCTCAGTCACTACAATGATCTGAGGCTTGTAGGAGTTTCACTTGGTCTGTCAACTGTTCTGTCTGTTGTGACAGCTTTTGATGTGTTCTGTCTGTCCTCATGATGGCACTGTGCACTATGAGAAACTTTCTGCTGATTCACAGAGGAAACTGCAGTGGAGCAGGAAGTATTTAGATCTTTTAAAGTTAAAGTGGCAACACAGCACTGAAAATACTCTGTCACAATTATTATATGTAAAATTTGTCATGTCAAAATGTTAAGTTCTTTGTTAAATTTGTTGTGAATGGTGAAATCAGTTCAATCAGATGCTGGAAGATAAGAAATACTTGTGACAGGACGCACAAAAACACACAAAAAACAGGCTTTTACAGCAATGGCACGACAAACAGACACATTTTACAATTTCCAAAAAGGCATCAGGTATTTAAACTTTGCCATAGCCATTCTACAAAGTTTTGTAAGTTTCACCTCATGATGTTGTGATGGGGAAACCAGTGTTTCCTCATGTTAATTAGGCTGCTGGCTCTTGAACACACCCAGGTGTTGGAGTGGTTCCCTCACTGTTGGTAGTGTTAAAGTTCACCGGGACACAGTTTGCAGTGATTGGAATGATTGGCGATTGCCGTGAGCACGTGTGGTGGGTAAGTTGTTGCACTCCTGGAACACATCCTACAGTAGGCTGCCTCCCTTTAGCTGGCTTCTGTCCACTCTCTTTTGTTGTTTTTGGAATGTGTTTCAAAGGGATACAATTTTACTGTGTTTACAGAAGAATACTTAAATGAAGTTGTTATATTTTCATAACTGGATTAATTTTCCGTGAGTTATTAACCCCCTTTTCCACAGATATTTTCATTTATTGATTATTTCACTTCAATTAATAAATGCTCTTTACTTTGGAACCACGTCTCTGTCTTATCTCAGTTAAACGAACTTGTGCTGTCCAATATGTAATTGAGGTCTTGTCAGATTTCCATAAGATATTTCCTGGGGTGAAATTCTGCAGGTGACGTTATCAGTAAGTCAGATTTTGGTGGCCTCCCACCTACAATCTCACCTCGCCACAATGTGACAACTCTTAAAGGGATATTCGTGAATTCACTTCATTACTTGGGCCATGTCCATGACAAACACAGGAAATGTGAGAGTATGGTACGTAGCTCATCAAGAAAACCTTTAACTCTTTTAAGCTGATTTTAAACTGATGTAACAGGGATACTTTCTACCTTGAATAAGGAATAGTTATTGGTTGTAGTTAATGGTTGTTGTTATTGGAGCTCAGATCCCACTGACTCTGACATACCCTCTCTGCACAAGAACATTGTTTCCATGTTTACATACCTGTATTGAAATGTCCCATGACATGACAGAGTAAACACTCTTATCAGTGAAACATGCAGATTCTTCATCAGTCAGTATGTTCCCTCACAGTACCTCAAAATAGTATTATAATAAGATGGTTCTGTTTCAAAGAAATAAAATCAAATATTTCACCAACATGTCAGGACACACTGTGTAGCTGCATCAGGTCAACTCTTTGTTATCAGATCATCCTCAGTCTGTTATTCGACACCTTTGTTTTTTCAGTTTTCTGTTCTGTGTTTAAACTGTCAGCTCTCTTCACAGATACAGCAGCTTTGAGGAGAAACATCTGATAGAAATGAATCTCAACAACCGAACTGAAAGCAACAAAACAAAACACAACTTTCACTTCAGCCAGTGTTAAACGTATCCAAAAGTCATGACTGAGTAGAAGTAAATATATCAAATTAAAATAATATTTTTGTAATGTTAAGGACCCTCTTACAGAAATGCTAGCAGAGAGGGTGTGACGTATTTAAAAGGATGCTCAGACATCAGATGGAGCAACAGTGGTACCAAAGTTTTATTTTGAAATCAAAGAAACAAACAAGTAAAAAGTAGCAGAAAATAAAAATACATGTGTGAAGTACAGTAGTGGGTAAAATGTACTTAGTTACTGGATACAATCACCTTTCACAGCAGGTTTCAATATAACATAACTTTGTGTCAGTACAAATCTTTTATTTTTATGATACCTTTTCCTGTCCAGTGAAAAATATTCATTTTTATACATTTTTCACCAGAAAGTCACACTGAGATTACAATCAATTGCTGCAGTCATACAAAAAGAAAACACAACATATAACACATGATAAACAATGATGAAAGACAGTGACAACATGAGAAACAAAACAACATTCCTGATGATGCCTTTTAGTTTACAATCAGAGAACATACATCCAGCTTTATTGTTTACTCTGTGTTTGATGCACAGAGGAGTGCTTTACTCTAACCTTGTTGAATCGTTATGAAGTAAACTTTGAATGTCCAGTCTCATGACAGAATAAAGAAAAATGGCATTTACATTTGTTACCTATAAACCTTACTTTCTTTCTCAGGTTACCAATTTTTTTGTCTGTCTTTGATCAAAAATAATACATTTCTAAAGAGACATGATTTTAAGTGATGGGCAGATGAAGCAACATCTACTGGCTTTAAAACATAAAGCAGCCATTAAACACTGAGACTGAACATGTACAGTCCAAGAAACCTTTGTGTTGTTAATTATGGAGCAGATATATTTGTTTAGAAATGCTGAGAATTTATGAGATCGTTCACTGGATAAAAACATAATTATGACACAATAACAGTGAATTTAACACCATAAACCTCACAAACATAACAACACTGTGTGGGTCGGTGGTGGTGAGATTATTTCTCAGGAGTGTAAACAAACACAGGACATTCTGTCACTTTCAAAATCACAAACAGAACAACAGTTCTCACTATTTAAAATACAGTAGGTAAGATTTTAACTGAAACTATTTCAAAATAACACAAAAATCAGTAAAAAAAGGAAAATGTTAGAATACTGCGAACAGGTAAGCAAGCAGGACTGTTTACTTTCACAGGTTTAGTTTCATTCAATCAGCTCATGTTTTGCAGTGTGATTGGAAACTTGTGTGATTTTGTTGAACATATTCTAAAGAGGTCAACACTGACTCTAAACCTCTTCAGTTTCCTGATTAAAAACCGTCTCTGACTGACTCTTACATATAAAACCAAAAAAACTCAGTTTGTCATCCGTGTGAATTCTAACATAATTAAACAGTTTGGTCACTCAGTATCACAGATGAGACTGGGTTTGTTGGTTTAAATAAGTTGCTTTGTTTTTCCAACATTAACTTGGAAACTTTAATACATTTCGGTGTTGTTTTTTCAGGGAATATTTATATGAAATGGAGCAAAAACACAATTCTTTTAAGTGGCACAAAATAAAAACAAAAAATATAGAAACTGAACAGTAAAGACATTCATGTTGATCTAGGAAATTAAAGCATAAATTCAGAGAATGCCATCCAGAAATAATGAGCTTTTTCAATACTTCTTATCGTCGCTGCTCATCAAATTGTCTATATATAACTACTGAACTTTCCAGGTCCAGTGTGCAGGGTGTGAAATGTCGACGCCTAAGCCTGGCATCGTTTGGATCCTTGCTCTAGAGGAAGTTGCCAGATGTTGGACTGCTGTTGGTTGAGGCTGCAGTGGACTGGTCATGGTGCCATAGTGAGACCACTGACAGTGTAAATGGCAGGGCTGCTGTGGAAACATGTTGATGTTCTGTTGTTGCAGGATCTCCTCTTTCTCATGAAGCTTTGACTTGACACTCAGGAACTGTTTCTCTTCATCATCACTCACAAGACATTTTTAGAGGACTGCTTGGTCTTCCGAACATTTTTTTCTTTCCACTGTGTAAAAACAACCAAAGTGCGCTTATTTCTCACAGTAATGTCTGATGGAGCCAAAAGTCCATTTAGACAGAGTGTTAGCTGTTAGCATGTTGCTGCCTGAAGTTATTGACTCTGTTTCAGAGAGTATTAGAGTTGTATACAACATCGCAGTCTGAGCACTGTACACTGTACTTAATGTAACGTTACATCTGATAGATTGTTAAGGAAAGCTGGGATTTGTTTTCATGACAGTGGTGTCCAAATAAGAAATGTATATATGTATCTCTATATAATATTGCTTTAAATGTTATCAGATGCAGCAGTGTTTTAAGACAGACAGGGGAAATAAAAAGAGGAGAAATGTGTGACTAACCGATCTTTTTGTTCTTCAGACATGTGCCAGTAACAACAAGTACAATGACAGCAATGACAGCAATGATAACTATAAACGTGGAAAGAAAACCTGAAAGAACAGAGAAACAAGTCAGGATTTGTTCTTCACTTTGGGCTTCAAAGATAACATTCATCCATTTTTCAAATATGGATCATCTGTTCAGGAATAAGGTATAAACTTAGAGTCGGTCCCACTGAACCTGTCAAAGACCTGAAACGCTGCTCTGACTTTAGGAGGCAGACTGTTCTCACGTGATAAGAGTATTTTGATTTGACTGGCATTAAATAGTGCGAGTTTAATACTGAACTGATTCCTGAACAGGGTCAACAGCCGTCCAGCAGATGGTGCTTCAAAACCTGACTGCTGAACAATTCACCTGTTTAATGACACACTGATGATATCTGTGTACAGGAAGCACTTACCACGGGCTGGTGGTGGCTCTGTGGATGAAAATAAAATGAAATGTTAAAATGTGTGCGATAACATTAGGGCCAACAAGAAGAGTTTCTGTTGAGGATACAGAAAACATTTGTTTAAAAGGTCCATTGTGCAGGATTTGGTGCCAGAAAGAAACAGAGAGACTTTAAACTCAGAATTCCAACTTTTTGTCAGAAGTTTCTCAATTCCTTTTTTTTTTTTTTACGTAAGACCCAATCCTCTTCTGTAAGTTGATGGTAAGTCAGGCCATCTGCTGCTTGTTTGTGGCGACCAAAACAGGTATTTTTGTTTTCTGAACCCTAACTGAACCAAAACATATGCAGAGTTGTAACAACAGAAACATTGAAAATATAATCTAATATTTTCTCTTATTCCATTTCAAATTGCTTCAGTTTATCTGTACTCACCAACAACAAGTGTAACGGAGCTTCTTTGCAGTTTGGGAACAGAGCAGGTGTAATTTCCTGCATCCTGCTCAGTGACGTCGGTCAGTTTTAGAGAAATGTTTCCTCTGGTCATCTCATCTTGGAAGAGAGAAGTTCTACCTTTGAAGTTCTGGTCCTGAGAAACTGGATCATCCCCCCTACTTCTATAGACGTGGACCAGGGCTGAACCACGTCTCCATTCCACTGATAGTGTTGTTACATCCAGTGGAGGCTCCAGGTGACATGGAAGAAGGACGTCATCACCGACCAGGGCTACGATTGGTTGATGTGAACCAATCAGCTGTGTTTCAGCTGCAAGTAAAACTGAAGAACAAACAGAAGACAGGAGCACTTTATTATACATGTCATCAAATTCAATGAATTCAGTTTGTCATTCTGACAATCAGAAATCATGGTTTCCTGCTCACACACACTCAGTGGGCAGAGGTGGGTTGAACGGCAGCACAGGTGCTCATTTAAAAAGCAGGAAGCAGGCGCCAGCGCTCATGTGCATCAGAAATAAGGGTGACAACAGGCTGGGGAGAGTAATCTAAAATATTCATATATCAAAAGGTACGCAGCATTTTGTCAGCTGTTATCTCCTCTGGCTGAGAAGAAGACGAGGAGTCAGAGCAGGTGTGACGGAGGTGTCTGATGAGAGGGTGGTGAAGGATGGATGTGTCAGTTTTGAGGTACTTTACTTTAGTATCTTCATGTCAAGACTCCGACTCAAGCTCATCAAACAAACAGCAGCTTACTGTCTGTGTAGTTTAAACAGTTCTGAGTTTTTCTTTCTAATTTTTTTCTCAGTCAACATAACATTCTCTGACCGGACCATGAATAAAATATTATTGTTAGGAGCAGTCAGTAAATCAACGTACACTCTTGTTCTCAATGTCACATTTGGCCTTTACTGAAGGACGACAACAGAATGATCACAAATTAATTTGGCCTCAGACGAAGGTTTTTCTGTTGTGCCGTTGAAAATTGTTTTGCCCTTCTGCTCCAGTGAACCCCTGTTCACCTGTCATAAATCAAAGGGCATACCACACCTACAGATCACATCACACTATCAGACATCTGATCATCATAACTATCATAATAACCTCAACACAGTATATTCCAACACATGACCAGCATAATTCACATCAGAAAATGCATGATGTCTCAAAATAATTGTAAATCAAGGCAAATCTGCAAAATGTATTCAACACTCTGGCCCGTAATTGACCATTATACAGCAATTCATACAAATATACATTCATAAGGAGCCATAATTTATAAGTAATCATCACCATACGTTATCACTGTGATGACTGTAAACACAGCAACAACTTGGTATTGGAAAAGATTCCTGTATCTCACCATGGGAATTACAAAGATACAATACCTTCTTAATATTCTATACATGTTTCATCAGACATCATGAAACTGCTGATCAGTTGTTATATTGATTCATACACTGAACCTGAACTTGACTGATAGTTGATGCAGAGTGAACATCTTCACATGCAAAAAAAACGTACATTTGTGAAACACCAGTGTTGAGGATTACAACACACATGAATAAAAAGAAATCAGATTTCTGATTCAAATTTCTTCTCTCACAGACAAGAAAACAGGCTCATTTTAGCTTTAAAGCAACATTAGTTTAAATCTGAGCTCTGCCATGTTCATCACATGATTACAGGTCAATATAAATGCTCAGAGTGAAGTCTTCAGCTACAGAAGTGCAGCAGTTTACCTTCAGAATGAACAACAACTGTCTGTGTGAGTAATAAAAACCTACCTATAGGGTTCATACAGGTGAACAGCAAAGCCAGAAACATTGACTCCATCATCCTCCACAGATCATGATGCTTCAACCGAATTATTCAAAGTGGGTGTACAGGTTTACCTTACAGGGGAGGAGTTCAGCATCAGTGCAATGTGTAAAAATGACTGAGTTTGGTAGCAGAACATGTTGGGATGTGTCTTCCAGGTGAAACTCTCCACCCACTCTTAGACTAGGTTGAGCTTATTGAACATCCTCCTTTCATTGTATTGTTTATTTGCGCTCACATCCTAGATGAAGAAATACAATACACCCTGATGTGTGGTGTGTCAGTGTTTGAGTTCTGCATATAATCCTGCCAAACAAGTGCATCTCTCCCAACGACATGAAAATGAAATAAATCAGTGCAAGGAACAAATTAATAGCTACTTCAAAATATGTTGGAAATGCAATAATCATAATGGATCAAAAATGTTCATTAAATATATGACTAACTAGACTATAGGGGGTTTCAGTAACTACAGTAGGTTTCTGTGTTGTCGTACTTCAGCCCATCAAAATATCCAGACCTCCCTGCTGTGCAGATGTAAAGGTACAGTTTGCATTGCCCTGTTCAATTCAAAATAATGGAGATATTAGAGCCACGTCAGTGTCACTGGTTGATCTGTTCATATCACTGGGAGTATTCTGTTCTGTTTCCAAGAAATAAAATCAAAGATTTCACCAACATGTCAGGATACACAGTGTTACTGCATCAGGTCTGCTCTTTGTTATCAGATCATCCTCAGTCTGTTAGTGGACACTTTTGACCCTTTTTTAAAATGTTGGATCCTGTTCAAGGTTTGAGTCTCAACAACCGAGCTGACAGCAACAAAACAGAAAATAACTTTCACTTCAGCCACTGTTGTAAAAAGTACCCAAAAGTCATGACTGAGTAGAAGTAAAGATATTAGTTAGAATAATATTTTGGTAATGTTAACCAAAATACTTGCAGAGAGGGTGTAACTATTTAAAAGGATGCTCAGACATTAGATGAAAAGTGGAACCAAAGTTTATTTTGAAATCAAAGAAGCACAAACAAAGTATTTACCAAAAAAGGTTGGAGATCCCAGCTGAAATACAAAAAAGGGGAAATCACTGAACCAGCCACACATTGGGCTGTCGCAACCAATTATCTCCTCTAAACTGGATTACCGTGACCTCCAAACTACACTACAAACAAACTAACCCAGCTCTGAAAGACAGGTGGTGGAAAAAGGCAAGAAGCAGACAAAGGGAAAAACATCACCTTCTAATGTGAGCTGGGCAGTGGCTCCAGAGAGAGTGAGACTTCCACTTAATCCTACTTGAATTCTGTCATCCAGAATAACACCTGTACAACTGTGTCTTCCTGGAAGATAAACACACAGACAAAGGAAGAGAGGGCAGCAGGGAGCAACAAAGGGAGAGAGACAGAGAGAGAACTGGCAGAGGGAGAAAGAAAACAACCAGTACAGGCCCACATCAAACAGTCAATTGAAAAGCGACACATACAGATAAGACTGAAGTATAAGTAATAAAAGCAATTAAATGTCCGAGTATCAAAAGTAATTTAACAGATGATTGTTAATTGACTACTTATTGCCGTTTTTTTCTTTCTGATGATCAGAGTCAGTGTGTTTTCTTATTTGATTGTTAATGAATAAGCTTATTGATGTACCACAGATGCAGAGTGTAATCCAAAACGTAACTAAAGTTAAAATAAATATAGTGGAGTTAGTATAAAGTACAACATTTGCCTCCAAAATACGGAGTGGAAGTAAAAAGTAGCAGAAAATAAAAAATATTCATGTAAAGTACAACTACCTCAAAACTGTACTGAAGTACAGTACTTGAGTGAATGTACTTTGTTACTGACTACAATCACCTTTCACAGTAGGTTTTAATATAGCAGAACTTTGTGTCAGTACAAATAATTTTCACCTGTTATTTATACGATTATAACTTTTCCTGTGTAGTGAAAAACATTTTTATTTTTATACATTTTTCACCAGAAAGTCACACTGAGATTACAGTAATTTGCTGCAGTCATACAAAAAGAAAAGACAACATATAAAACATGATATACAATCAGAAAAGACAGTGACCACTTGAGAAAAACAACAACATTGATGAAGATGAAGACATGAGATGAAGAAGATGCACCACTGTACGTTAAACTACTCAGCTGGGTGTAAAGGAACGTGACATTAAACATCTACAGCAGTAAAATGACACATACACATTAATGCAGCAGGAATATTAATCCACAATCATACAATATCAATTCACTGCACTATGAACTACTTTTTACATTAAGTACATTTTGCTGTTACTGATAGTTTGATGGTGGTATAACATATTCCTTAGGTAGTATGTGGCTCGGTTTAGAGGTGAGCTGTCACTACGAAGTAAACGTTGATTGCACAGTGTAATGAAAGAATAATGAAAAACAGCATTTACATTGTTTACCTATAAACATTGCTTTCTTCTCAGATAACCAACTATTTTGTCTGTCTTTGATAGAAAATAATAACATATTTTTAGCGACGATGAGATATGATCATAAGTGATGGGCAGATGAAGTGACATCTGGTGGCGTAAAGCAGCCATTAAAGACTGAGGCTGAACGTGTACAGTTCAAGAAACCTTTGTGTTGTTTATTAATTGATTATTAGTGTAATATACACTTCCTCACATGGGGTACCATATGTAGTGCGTTTTGCAACATTAATATGGAGTTTTAGGTTAAATTTAATAATAATTATCAATAATAATTCATGATTATCGGGGATAATGATCAATTATGATAAATAATAAGATCCAGTTTACATTCAATCACTTCAAGGCACCTTGAAGAAGGGAAAAGCTGGCCAGTTCACCAAATCAGTCTCAGGAAAAGGTACTAAACTGTTTGTAGTTCTGATTAATAATTAACATAATAACTACAACCAAAATGACCATAACAGCTAGTAATGGTCTGTCGCCCTGACCAATAGTAGCCCAAAGCTGAATTTGTGCCTAGGTGTGAAGACTGGGGAATTCTGGGAAACTGAGTTCAGTTCAGAGTCCATTTTGAAATCCACAGTGAACGACTTTATCTGTGAGTCCCAACAGTAGGATTTGTTTAGAAATGCTGCATTAATATAGATGTTGTAGCGCAATACATTACAGTAAAATGGACCTCAATATGTTCTAACAAGATTAGATATATAATATTTTTGTTGACGTGAAATATTGTCACTGTGAGCTCATGTTTTTCATTTAAATGTTTATATTTATGGGATATTTCATATGAGTCACACAGGTTCAGAGAGAAATATATATTAACTTACCCTTATTTTTATTAAATTATTACCTGATATGAAGAATAATGTTACATATGACAATGTATTTCTAATATCCATCGTGATATTTCTAAGTTATTCTGCCTCCTTTCAGATCCACTGATGTGCCAATAGCATCGTTTAGCCGACAAACTCTCAACATTATCACATTTAAAGCTTCAGACATCATCAGTTGACTGTTATTCTTCATACAATCTCTGGCAGAGTGAGTTGAAACAGTGACTGGGACTCACGGTTTCCGTATCATCTGCATGCAATTATGCATTGTTAAGAGTTAATTTCTCCGGAGAGGACTTAGTTTCATAGTCTAAAGAAAACAAGTGATGCAAACTTGCTGTAATACATTTGAATATGTTGTTTATATTACATAATTTAAAGATTTATGTTATAATTCAATGAGACACATAATGTATTCTCCACCGAATTAATGTTAATGTCAATGATATCACAGTGTTAAAGAAAAACTCATCATCATCATACTGAAAATATTACAAACACTAAAATAATAATTCAAAAATATATTGAAAATTGACCACTGGGTAATGGGTCCACATGTTACTTATGCTTGAGAGTAACAATAGCAAAAATTCATTATAGTTATTTATTTACTTGTCTACACAATTACCCATTGGCTGTTACAGTCTCTAGGGTGGACCAAAGCACCTATCGTCTCTTTTTCGAGATAATAGCATGAAAAAAAGCCTCAGTGATCACTCTTATTTTTGCCATTTTTTCACCGTTCAATCATGGAATACTGTATTTTGGTTGCTGTGTAATTGAAATGGATCTGGTGGACAGTTCGGATTAAGATGGCAGTTTTTGTAGGCGTTTGATGCACTACTGAAACACATAGATAACATTGTTTTTTTGATTGCTTTACAGGTTTTTAAAACAAATCGATTTTACAGTGTAGAAAACCTACAACTCCAGTAGACACTGCTGATTACAGAAGGCAGGCCCTTATAAAGTCCATCAAGTGTGCTGTTTTAGAGGAGGCCCCTGATGAGAAAATATTTGAATGGAATAAAACCTCTTAAAATTTGGTCGCCATCAAACAACAATAGTTGGGCTCAATTACTTACTGTCCCTGGTGTTTCCCATGTTCTTCAGTCTCAAAGTCTCAGGCTTGCTCGTTGTCCTTATGCCTCTTTTCCTTTCTTCTGTACCTAAACAGTACAAACAGATTATTAATCTTTCAAAATGGCTAATTTCTGTTATTAGCCTCATCAAGGCTAGATGAGTAAAACTACTTTCTCAAAGACCTCAATCTGGAGTGTTTTAATCATCAAAGTCCAGAACGTACACTTTATAATATTAGCGCTGGCTGATCAATCCTACCTGTCCGATCTGGTGTTGGAGGCGCATGACTGCCGCTTGGCACCGGTTCTCCCTCACTGGTCAGCAGCTGCTCCTCAGGGGCTACAAGACAAAGTGTCTCACACTTAGGTGGTGTCACAACATACTATTTGCAAAGCACTTCATATCAACAGGTTATAAGCCTCAACACAACACAGTTCCTCATCTTGATTCCTCTAGTGCTTTGACGTTTTACTTTAATTACATCAAACGGACACTTTATTGACTTGGAAATGTATCTTATCTTATTCAATTCACGTTCAAGTGTGAAAACGGCTGCTCCGTATACGCTGAATTTGTTTATTATTATGAATAAACCGTGTTCACGTTCAGACAAATGACACGGGAGTTATAATAGCATATTCATTAAAGGATCCAGTAAAGGCATCACTTGTTTTACTCACCAGGATCACTTGGCTCTGGTGTAGTGTCTGTGGAAAAAAAATGTGTGTTATATTGTGTTATCATTACACATAAACAACTGATAAACAGTGTGAGTAAATAACACGTTATGACTGAAAATTTTTACTCACCCTGATCTGTTTTTTGCTCTGTGTTTGAGAAAAAAATTCCCAGAAAAAGCAATTGTTATGATAACAGATGAACAAGTATTAGTTAATAATTCAATAAAAGTGTGCAAAATTGTGAAAAAAAGCATACATTTATAACAATATAAGTGAACAGAGAAGAAACGTAAGACTTACTGGTAATTTGACAATAACAGTATATAATGGTAGCAATGACACAGACAGCAAGCAGAGAAAGGATACCACCAGCAAGACCAGCTATGATGACCGCTGAAAGTATAGAGGAAATTTGTCAAGATTTGTTCTTCACATCTATTCATTTAATCCACGAGACTGGAAGCCAGTTTGACAGAAGATTTAGGGTTTACATTTACATTTAGGGCATACATAAATAAATTTGTCACCAGAAAGAAACCACAACATATCCCCATCCATAAAGTAAAAAGAATAAATAGAAACAATTTTCAAGCCATCATAGCTGCTATTTATCAATTGATTAAAAAAGAACATTCACATAACACAAAATATAGATATGTCACAGATAAACAATTAAATGAAACACTACACTGTCCCTAACTCATTTTGAGTAGTGTACCTTTACCCCCAAACTGCACTCATGTGTTTCAGAAAATGTATATAGTCCTAACTTGTTGTGTTGTCTCATTAAACTGCAGTTCACTGTTTAGCCCTTTATGCCACTCTGAGCAGAAGCTCTCTTTCGTCACATTTTCTGTCGTACCTGATTTAGGGACGGTGGTCTTTCGGTTGGAGAATCCCTACAAATAATGACTTCACCTGTTATCTCAGACCACACTGATAAAGGCAAAACTTTTCCAGCTGAACAAAACTCAAGTACTTACTGTTGTTCTTTGGTCGATCTGTCACTACAGGAAAAATGAGGGACAGAATGACAGAAAAACAAAGTTTTCTGAGTACAAAGTATAAAGGCAGAGATAAAACTATTGCCAGGTTTCTATTCAAATGTATTTCACATTTTGATCGAATAACCAGTAAAGGAGACATTCATGCACGTTTCCATCCACTGCTGTTATAGAAATATTAGGAGTTTGATCCAACTACTTTTCGTTTATTAAAACATGAATACACATTCAAAGCCGTGCTATCAGTAGGAGGAGGAAAGAGAGGACTTTTGAAATAAAGGTAGCTGAAATAAAGCTGGAAGCTTGCCAACTGTACATCTAACACATACTGTACCTTAGTTGTAACACTGTATGTTTCTCTCATTCAGGCTTGACTCCAGTATCCTTATAAAAAATGCTCTACATGAGCAGTTTTAGAACATTTTGAAATGAAAAAGCATTTACTTACATTTGGGTGTCATGCTGGGGAATTGAACCACTTCTTCTTTCTCAACTGTTGACAAAAGGTGACAAAGTTACCCAGGAATATTTCATCATCATTCTGAAAATGTTTCAGAAGCATTAACTCGAGCTGACTGATGGTATCACCTGTGACACAGCTTGTCAATCAGTGCGTTGATTATAGTGGATGAATTGTGAAGTCATATCTAAGGTCCGTCCTATTTACTTTACATAATAAACTTATGGGATTTTATTTTATTGTTCCTTTTAGTCTCAGGTGTTGCCAGGCAGTTAGTGCTCGGGGAAAACGTTTTATTTTGAAAGCAAAACACATAAAAATAATGGGAAATATATTAATGGTTGTTTTTGGATTTTTTGGTAAGTGACTGTTGTATAAGCAGGATAATGCCCTTCAAGGAGTCCATGAAAAGATTTATAAATGACACAGTGATCGAACCATCCAACATGCAAATAGGTTAATCTGGGTTGTAAGAATTGACTTCCTGGTTATGCAGACGTTAAATGAATACTTAAACCTGTAACAATGATAAAGACAAAACTGTTACAAACTGTTGAACAAACTTAACTACTTACCAGATTTCTTTGGCGGCTCTGTCAGAGGAAAAAAGGCAGAAGTACACTGCATCATATACATATACATACATACACTACATATATATATATATATATATATATACATACATACACATATATATATATTATATATATATATATATATATATATATATATACATACTAGATTATATATATAATATTATATATACTATATATATATATCATACTATATATTATATATAATATATCTATATATATATACATATACATATATATGTATATATACTATATATATATATATATATATATATATATATATATATATATATATATATACATATATATATTGATAAATATATACGAAGATGAGATTGGTCTGAAAACATTTTAACAGTAGTTGTGTGATCAAGTAGTGTATGAGATACACTGCACTACTTACCAATAGTGAGTCGAATCTCGCAGGATCTTCGCCTTTTTCCAACTGAGCAGCTGTACGGTCCCTCATCAGCCTTCGTAACGTTTGTGATTTTCAGAGGAATTTTCCCCTCTGTTAGACTACCATCGCTCCCAAGAGACGCTCTGTTTTTGATGATCAGTTTCAGAAAAATCTTTACTTCTGTAGACGAGGGCACGTTCTTTCTTGTTAAACTTCCATTCAAATTGTTCTATTGTCACATCTCGTTTAGGATGGAGGTGGCAGTCCAAAGTGACGTCCTCGCCTACTGTAGCTTCAACCTGGCTCTTTGGCAAATTATATGGTGGTTCTTTAATGAGACACAACATAAATCTTTTCATCATTTTACCTCATCATAGTGCATTTCCCCTTTACAACAAGTAAAAGAGCGAGATTTGGAGGATACCTGCATGAACATAATACAGTTAGTAAGACAACTATGTTTTACTTGCCTTCATTCTGTTTGGGATCTGATTAGTCTGTGGGGGAAAAAAATTAAAGAAAAAATCAAACATGTGATTACATTCTACATGCAAATCATACACAAATTGTTCAACTTTGGAAAATAAGATGTAAATTATCCTGGCACTTAATACAAAAACATGAATGTCGAGCACGTCAGTATATTAACCTCCAGCACCTCTAACTGGGACTCTTCTATTAGATTAGAAGAATATATTGCTGTTGGAGATGCTAAAGCTATGAGGTAGCTAGCTGCACAAAAATTAGAGAGAAAGTGCAGCCAAAATTTCTCAGTGCTAACATGCTAGCTCAACTGCGTTGATTACTAATTATAGCCATGTTCACTGTTTATGTTCATCAGATAATATATGGTGTTTTCTTACCTGTGAGTGCAACCCTTGGTGAGTGAGACTTGAGGTAGTTGAATACAGTTTGTGATGACAATGACGTGCTAAAGTCACAACTCACAGCCTTTGAGCATGTCGCTAAGCAGCTATCTAACTCAGTAGCACAAAGCACACAGCCCCTGAGCTCAGTAAAAGAGCTGCTAAGAGAGCAACCCACCCTTGTAGTGGCTAACGATAGCACAAAGCACACAGTCCCTGACCCAAAGAACAAGTGAGCAGCAGTCGCGGCGACTGTCGTTCAGCCACTTTGTGAAAAGACTCCAGCAGATTTGAACTCACTGGTGTCTTCTTGTAAATTTGGGATTGAGTACAAAACATTCAGATGTGTCATTCCTTGTGAAAAGTGTCAGTTTCTTCGAGACATTATCGTCGGAAAAGTCTGTCGTCGCCGGACTTCCTTAAAAAACATCTCAATTCTGAAACTTGTTACGTTCAAGGGAACCGTACTAACGTTGTGAAACGCAGTCTCAACAGATTCTTAATTATTTGGGTCTGCTTTGAAATTGGCAAACGTTATACATGAAAATATTCATGTTTACATGTTTTTCCACATGATCATTTCCTCTTATCTGTCCTCTCTTCCCACTTGAGTGAAAATCCAGCGAGTCGTAAAGAACCAGTTTCATATCAGCTGAGCAGCAATTAATTAAATGTATATATCCACCAGAGTTTCAACAGACACATTTAGGAATTAACAAATTGTCAAGCTCACCTTTTTAACTGATTGGTTGATCGACACATTTTGAACTGACCACACAGAAGTTTTCTGTAAGACTGAATAGGGTTTACCTGCACGGTTCTGACAGAACCTACCTGTTAGGCGGACAGACAGATAGGACAGCAGCACCACAACATTTAACTTCATCCTCGTGTCTCAGGAACAGATCTGTGTCTGTCTCTACAGCTGATCAGGGTTCAGGGCGTTGTCAAAAACACGCTACAGTCTGGAACTTTACTTCTGTTTCTCGGTGGAGCTCGGTGACGCAAGAAATTAATAAGTGCCAACAATAAAAGCTTTTATAACATGATTTGTTTTCTGCGCTGATGAGCAAAATCTTGAATTCTAATCTGAACTCTTAGGGGGTTTCAGTTAAAGAAAACTGAACTTGATGAAAAAATATTTACTTTGTGGCTCAAAATTATGTAATAAAACTTTTTAGATAAAAAGACAAAATTGTGAGATGAATGATCATAACTATGACATCACTAGTTCAAATAATGAGATAAAGTCAATATTGAGATAAAAGGTCATTTTTTTAGATAAAAAAATCTAAATTTGCAGACACAATAATTATTTTGACATAAAAAATCATTATAACGTCATGAATAGTCACAATTGTGAGATAACAAGTCTACATTTTGACAGACAAAGTAAGAAATTACATATAAGGTCTTACAAATGCATTGGCTGTTGGTAACACTGGGAACAGACAATATAACAACTAATGTCATACAGTCAATTCCTCTGGATTCTTTGTCATGACAGTCTGCTGCTGGATGAGGAACAGAAAAGAGGAAGAGATTGACCAGAGTTTCACTTTGTCCCTGTAAAAGAAGGTGACGAGGCATTGTTTATTCCTTCATCATCAGATTCATCCAAACAGCTGACTGAGACATGATGGAGTTAATAAAGGAGCAGTTCACTCGCTATTATTAGTTGTAGTTGTAAAAGAAGAAGTAGTAATTGTACTATTATTGTTGTTGTGTGTATATATATATATTTGTATATATACATGTATATATTTGTGTATATATACATGTATATATTTCATATATGTAAGATTATGATGATTATTTGCAAATTAATCTGTTCTAAATGAATTAAAGGGATATTTTTAAAGATTTTAATACTCTTAACAACATGGGAGAGGACAAATATGCTTTATGCAAATATATGTTTATCATTATTGCAACAATCTAAAACAACAAATACCATTCAGAATATTCTCCAGAGTAACCTCAGAGGTACTGCATGCTCAAGAAAATATGCTGAGAGTGTAACATGACTAACTCAAGTCCAACAAGCAATAACAGACTTACCCATCGCTGTTGACAGTTTATCACATGTAGAGTTGTCACGTGTTAAAAACATTCACAGCATTAACAGGAATTTCTCTTAATCAGTTATTATTGTGTTAATGTTGACAACCCTGATGTATATCCTCATTATAAACCATGCACATAAAATACCTAAATCACGCCATAATTACCCAACATGTGCAATAAACTGAGACACTATTATACTGAATAATTCTCTAATTAGAAATTAAATATCTTATTAGTTCATCAGGACAGTTAAGTGCTCTCAGTATAGAGAGAGCCAGAGGAGCTGGTGGAGGTTGGAAAGAAGGCAGGTGATGAAAGTGAGGACACAGAGAGGGACACTCCAGAGGGTGAGGAGGAAGAAAACATACAAGGACAGCCAGAGGGACAGCCAAGGGACAACAAGTGGATCCATATGGATCAAGTACTGCACCATCAGGTTTGTGATGTAGAACAGGTGTTCTTGTTCAGGCCATTTGCAAAGCAGTGTCATTACAATTCATAGTACAGTGTGTCCATACAATGATACTTTCTGCCATCATTTATTTTTTGTGTCATTGATATGTGATTCTTATGTTTAAAAATAAACAAATACTTGGCCTACATTTTAAAATACATGCATACAACAGTAAATTAAACGCATTGTTTTTAGTTTTTTTTCCCCCTGAGCTGATAACAGAAGGAGTGAGACATCTCACTTCCTGATCCCTGATGTTGTTTATAGTTGTGCCCTATGCTCATTGTGATTCTCTCCACAGATATCAGCAAGTCCAAGAACGATGTAGCAGTGCAGCCCAAGTTGAACATATTCCCAACCACTTTGATGGGGGACAGGAGACGGAGCTTTAAGCCAGACTGGTATGAGGGGGTCAGGGGGTCCTTTTGCAGCATTTTTCTACTGAATTGAATTTCTAATGTTTGATGGCTGTACCTCATTGTTTCAGTCGATGCACTCTTTATGTACAAAATAAACTTTTGTATGATTCTAATGTAAAGCAAAATTAAAGTATTTCATGTTTAAATATCATTTGTTTCCATTTTTTAATGTGCCCCTCTGATTAAACACTGGCCCAACCATGACCTCCCCAGTAAAGATTGTCTAGAACCGGCACTGCCACACAGGCACCAGAATATAGCAAATCCAATGATAAAAGCCATAGCAATGAAAGCTGCAAGGCCAATTATAGCACCTGGAAAAGAGAGGAAAGATTTCAACATTAGTTCTTCACTGTGGGCTCCTGGATAACATCCATCCATATAATTTCTACACC